>NW_025534818.1:0-148045 GCF_020615455.1 Coregonus clupeaformis
GAGAGAGAGAGAGAGAGAGAGAGAGAGAGAGAGAGAGAGAGAGAGAGAGAGAGAGAGAGAGAGAGAGAGAGAGAGAGAGAGAGAGAGAGAGAGAGAGAGAGAGAGAGAGAGAGAGAGAGAGAGAGAGAGAGAGAGAGAGAGAGAGAGAGAGAGAGAGAGAGAGAGGGTAGAGAGAGAGAGAGAGAGAGAGAGAGAGAGAGAGAGAGAGAAGAGAGAGAGAGAGAGAGAGAGAGAGAGAGAGAGAGAGAGAGAGAGAGAGAGAGAGAGAGAGAGAGAGAGAGAGAGAGAGAGTATTCGTCAGATGTAGACTAACAGTGGCATGCTTACGGGCCGGGCCCTTCCCAACAATGCAAAGAAAATAATAAATACACAATGAGTAATGATAACTTGGCTATGCGCAGGGGTACGAAGTAATTGAGGTAGATATATACATATAACTAGGAATAAAGTGACTAGGCAACAGGATAGACAATAAACAGTAGCAGCGTGTGTGATGAGTCAAAAAAGTTAGTGCAAAAAGGGTCAATGCAGATAGTCCGGATAGCTATTTGGTTAACTATTTAACTAAATATTTAGCTGTCTTATGGCTTGGGGTGGAAGCTGTTGTGTGGTAGCAGAGAGAACAGTCTATGACTTGCGTGGCTGCAGTCTTTGATAATTTTAGGGCTTCCTCTGACACCATCTGGTATAGAGGTCCTGGATGGCAGGGGAGCTCAACCCCAGTGATGTACTGGGCCATACACACTACCCTCTGTAGCGCCTTGTGGTCGGATGCCAAGCAGTTGCCATGCCGGCGGTGATGCAGTCAGTCAAGATGCTCTCAATGGTGCATCTGTAGAACTTTTTCATGGTTTGAGGGCCCATACCATCTTTTCAGCCTCCTGAGGGGGAAGATGTGTTGTCGTGCCTCTCTTCATGACTGTGTTGGTGTGTTTGGACCATGATAGATCATTAGTGATTTGGACAACGAAGAACTTGAAGCTCTCGACCCACTCCACTACAGCCCCATCGATGGAAAGGAGGCGTGCTCGGCCCTCCGTTTCCTGTAGTCCATGATCAGCTCCTTTGTCTTGCTGACATTGAGAGGAAGAAGTTGTTGTCCAGTCGCCACACTGCCAGGTCTCTGACCTCCTCCCTATTGGCTAACTCCATCGTCTTCCCTGTGATTAGGCCTACCACGTCGTGTCGTCAGCAAACTTAATTATGGTTTTGGAGTCGTGCGCGGCCATGCAATCGTGGTTGAACAGGGAGTACAGGAGGGACTAAGCACGCAACCCTGAGGGGCACCCGTGTTGAGGGTCAGCGTGGCGGATGTGTTGTTGCCTACCCACACCACCTGGGGGGCGGCCTGTCAGGATGTCCAGGATCCAGTTGCAGAGGGAGGTGTTTAGTCCCCTTTAGGAGTATGGAATGGCAGGCAAGCCCAGCCATACTCAGTACAGAGAGACACAGATATTTAAAGAATGGATGCTAGGTTGTGGGAAGTCTTGGTTTTCAGAGCCGTCGTTATAACACGCAAGCCGCCATGTACTGACGTGACTGTGACACTGAACAGACACAACGAGACCATTTCAGGAGATTACTGAGTGATGTCTTCAGATTATATTATGGAGGTTTTTAACACTCATGAATATGTGTGTTGACTATGACTTTTCAGATCACCCAGTAGTGCTATCTGCAGGGTCAGCTCCATGCAAATATTGCAATCCTTCAGCCATTCCTGGACCTGTGTCCAGAAACAAGCTACAAATGGACAGTACCAAAACAAATGATCTAATGATTCTGTCTCTTCACAGCCAAATCTGCAGAGCTGGGAAGATTGTATCCCCCATACAAATAACATTCTATTGGTAGCAAGAATTTTATATAATAATTTAAATTGAAAAATTCTAATTTTTGAATCTGGCGTCGTTTTGCGTATAAGTTTATGAACACTATGCCATGGAATCGATACGTCAAAAATCTCTTCCCAACAATTTTGCAATCTATATGGGACGGCTGTCAATCCTTTGGTTCTTAAATGAAACTGGTATACTTTTTTATTTATCACAATTTTCTTTAACCAATTATGGTCTTTAATGTCTCCCGAGTGGCGCAGTGGTCTAAGGCACTGCATCGCAGTGCTAGCTGTGCCACTAGAGATCCTGGTTCAAATCCAGGCTCTGTCGTAGCCGGCCGTAACCGGGAAACCGATGGGGGCGGCGCACATTGGCCCAGGGTAGGGGAAGGGAATGGCTGGCAGGGATGTAGCTCAGTTGGTAGAGCATGGTGTTTGCAACGCCAGAGTTGTGGGTTCGATTCCCACGGGGACCAGTATGAAAAAATTAAAAAAATTATGTAAGTTGCTCTGATAAGAGCATCTGCTAAATGACGAAATGTAATGCAGGGGCCGAGCATTCAAGTTCCTTTCTTTTCCTCTTCCATTTTTGCGGTAATGCTGCAATTATTTGGTTGTAATTTTGGGTAGAGCAGACATTTCCATATGTTTTTGTTAGCTGCATGTGCGACATAACTCCACCAGTCCTACCTGTGATATCATTTACGAAGACTATACTTTTTATTTTATTTTAAAAAACTACGTTTTTTTAATAAATTAGTGTATTTGAGTTTAACCACAATATTTGTTGCATTATTGTTCTGTCTTTTCTGGAGGATTAAATTGAAATTGCAACCAACTTTCTATGGCTTGTTTTAGAAATAGTAATATTTGGGAGATGATTTCCTTTTCAAATAACTGAAAGTGAAAGGTTGTAATCTGAATAAAGGGGAAAAGGCCATTCTTGAATTTGCTAGAGAACCAGTTCAGATTTAAGTAAGTAACTTTTGTATGACTGAAGATTTTGTGATAGGTCTAATGCTTTAATATTTAATAATTTCCGTCCTCCGAATTCATATTGATTATATAAATAGGCCTGTTTAACTTTGTCGTTGCGCAAATAAAATTGAATATTTTTTTCTCATATAATTTAAAAAACTGTTCGCTAGGCGTAGGCAAGACCATAAGCAAATAGGTAAACTGGGATAATACTAAAGAGTTAATCAGGATGATTTTTTTCCACAAATAGACAGGTATTTACCTTTCCATGGTAGCAAGATCTTATCTATTTTTGCTAACTTTCTATTAAAATGTATTGGAGTGAGATCATTTATTTCCTTTGGGATATGTATTCTGAGTATATCCACATCCCCATCAGACCATTTTATTGGTAAACTACATGGTAATGTAAAAACATTATTTTGTAGTGATCCAATACGTAATATAGTAAATGTATCATAATTTGGTTGTAATCCAGAGAGGTTAGAAAATGTATCTAGATCCTCTATGAGGCTGTGGAGGGATTCAAGTTGTAGATTTAAAAGAAAACATGAATCATCAGTGTACAATGACACCTTTGTTTTTATCCCCTGGTTTTCTAATCCCTTGATATTATTGTTGGATCTGATTTTAATAGCTAACATTTTGATGGCCATAAGAAATAGATATGCCATTAGTGGACAACCTTGTTTTACTCCTCTTGACAGTTTAAGACTTTCTGAGAAATAGCCATTATTTACTATTTTACACCTATGGTTACTATACATGATTTTAACCCATTTTATAAGAGATCTCTCCAAAAATTGAAACACTCCAGGCATTTATATATAAACTCCTGTCGTACTTTATCAAATGCCTTTTCAAAGTCTGCTATGAATAGCAGGGCTGGTTTCCCAGATTTCAGTAGTGTTCTATTGTTTCCAGTACTTGCCTTATATTATCTCCAATGTTATCATCCATGTAAAAAACATGTCTGATTAGAATGAATAATGCCCAACAATACGTTTTTAATTATATGCGCTATACATTTGATATAATTTTTGCATCACAACACTGAAGTGTAAGGGGCCTCCAATTTTTTTAATGGACTGGATCTTTATATTTCCCACTTGTATCCTGTTACGCTGTTAGTGAACTGCATTCTTACCAGTATTTAAGTTTGCATCAATCTAAGTAACATAAAAAAAAGCCCCTTCAAAATCTGTCAGTTTAAGCTAGAGATATTTTTTGCATGGGCTGCGTCTCAATCCACCTCATCCGCCTATGTCGGCCTTCCGCATCTGCAGTGGTAGGTGGCCAAGCTACAGCGGTATTTGTCAGACAATGAGAAATCCCCCAAATCATTCTTCTCATGAAAATGTCTGTAACGTCCGAATGGTGTTCTCTGTTTTGCTTTACGACCCCCATAAGTGTCACGAGACTTGTCTGAAGTCGGTAACGCTGATGTGCCAACTTCTGTCTGTAGCGTCCAAACCATTTGAGCTACAAACTAATATGACCCCACTGTGGAAAGGGGAGACTCTCATGAACCCGATGGTCCATTTTACTCTACGACCCCCACAAGTGTCACGGAGGTAACCCATACAAACAAATGGAGGTAGTTTTGTGCCAACAAAAATAAGGGCTTAAATATGTGAGCCTTCTTATATAGTATCTTCTAGATATAGGACAGACACTTCAAAACCTTATTCCTTACAAATTATTTTTTGACTGTCTTTTTTGTCAGTTATGAATGTATTATTCAATGCATTTCTATCGGCTATAGTAGTAAATGCCAAATTCAATATTTTATCTAACGGCTTAGCCTTTTAGAGGTTAAACAGATAAGGATGTGGTGAACAGGATTGATCCCAGCTCTGATTGTTGTCAGTTCACCTACTATACTCATAACGTTGCACTATGATAGCGTGCCATTGGGGGTTGTAATTACGTTGTTTTCATTGGCTATGTTGATAAAGATGAATGTGATCAAACAGAGGACAATGGCATTGATGATGATAAAGCAAATGAATATGATGTTGATGATGACAGCGAAGATTAAACAACAGGGGGATATTGTACAGGAGAGAGAGAGAGAGAGAGAGAGAGAGAGAGAGAGAGAGAGAGAGAGAGAGAGAGAGAGAGAGAGAGAGAGAGAGAGAGAGAGAGAGAGAGAGAGAGAGAGAGAGAGAGAGAGAGAGAGAGAGAGAGAGAGAGAGAGAGAGAGAGAGAGAGAGAGAGAGAGAGAGAGAGAGAGAGAGAGAGAGAGAGAGAGAGAGAGAGAGAGAGAGAGAGAGAGAGAGAGAGAGAGAGAGAGAGAGAGAGAGAGAGAGAGAGAGAGAGAGAGAGAGAGAGAGAGAGAGAGAGAGAGAGAGTATTCGTCAGATGTAGACTAACAGTGACATGCTTACGGGCCGGGCCCTTCCCAACAATGCAAAGAAAATAATAAATACACAATGAGTAATGATAACTTGGCTATGCGCAGGGGTACGAAGTAATTGAGGTAGATATATACATATAACTAGGAATAAAGTGACTAGGCAACAGGATAGACAATAAACAGTAGCAGCGTGTGTGATGAGTCAAAAAAGTTAGTGCAAAAAGGGTCAATGCAGATAGTCCGGATAGCTATTTGGTTAACTATTTAACTAAATATTTAGCTGTCTTATGGCTTGGGGTGGAAGCTGTTGTGTGGTAGCAGAGAGAACAGTCTATGACTTGCGTGGCTGCAGTCTTTGATAATTTTAGGGCTTCCTCTGACACCATCTGGTATAGAGGTCCTGGATGGCAGGGAGCTCAACCCCAGTGATGTACTGGGCCATACACACTACCCTCTGTAGCGCCTTGTGGTCGGATGCCAAGCAGTTGCCATACCAAGCGGTGATGCAGTCAGTCAAGATGCTCTCAATGGTGCATCTGTAGAACTTTTTCATGGTTTGAGGGCCCATACCATATCTTTTCAGCCTCCTGAGGGGGAAGATGTGTTGTCGTGCCCTCTTCATGACTGTGTTGGTGTGTTTGGACCATGATAGATCATTAGTGATTTGGACAACGAAGAACTTGAAGCTCTCGACCCACTCCACTACAGCCCCATCGATGTGAAAGGAGGCGTGCTCGGCCCTCCGTTTCCTGTAGTCCATGATCAGCTCCTTTGTCTTGCTGACATTGAGGAAGAAGTTGTTGTCCAGTCACCACACTGCCAGGTCTCTGACCTCCTCCTATTGGCTAACTCATCGTCTTCTGTGATTAGGCCTACCACGTCGTGTCGTCAGCAAACTTAATTATGGTTTTGGAGTCGTGCGCGGCCATGCAATCGTGGTTGAACAGGGAGTACAGGGAGGGACTAAGCACGCAACCCTGAGGGGCACCCGTGTTGAGGGTCAGCGTGGCGGATGTGTTGTTGCCTACCCACACCACCTAGGGGCGGCCTGTCAGGATGTCCAGGATCCAGTTGCAGAGTGGGAGGTGTTTAGTCCCCTTTTAGGAGTATGGAATGGCAGGCAAGCCCAGCCATACTCAGTACAGAGAGACACAGATATTTTAAAGAATGGATGCTAGGTTGTGGGAAGTCTTGGTTTTCAGAGCCGTCGTTGCATAACACGCAAGCCGTCATGTACTGACGTGACTGTGACACTGAACAGACACACCGAGACCATTTCAGGAGATTACTGAGTGATGTCTTCAGATTATATTATGGAGGTTTTTAACACTCATGAATATGTGTGTTGACTATGACTTTTCAGATCACCCAGTAGTGCTATCTGCAGGGTCAGCTCCATGCAAATATTGCAATCCTTCAGCCATTCCTGGACCTGTGTCCAGAAACAAGCTACAAATGGACAGTACCAAAACAAATGATCTAATGATTCTGTCTCTTCACAGCCAAATCTGCAGAGCTGGGAAGATTGTATCCCCCATACAAATAACATTCTATTGGTAGCAAGAATTTTATATAATAATTTAAATTGAAAAATTCTAATTTTTGAATCTGGCGTCGTTTTGCGTATAAGTTTATGAACACTATGCCATGGAATCGATACGTCAAAAATCTCTTCCCAACAATTTTGCAATCTATATGGGACGGCTGTCAATCCTTTGGTTCTTAAATGAAACTGGTATACTTTTTTATTTATCACAATTTTCTTTAACCAATTATGGTCTTTAATGTCTCCCGAGTGGCGCAGTGGTCTAAGGCACTGCATCGCAGTGCTAGCTGTGCCACTAGAGATCCTGGTTCAAATCCAGGCTCTGTCGTAGCCGGCCGTAACCGGGAAACCGATGGGGCGGCGCACAATTGGCCCAGGGTAGGGGAAGGAATGGCTGGCAGGGATGTAGCTCAGTTGGTAGAGCATGGTGTTTGCAACGCCAGAGTTGTGGGTTCGATTCCCACGGGGGACCAGTATGAAAAATTAAAAAAATTATGTAAGTCGCTCTGGATAAGAGCATCTGCTAAATGACGTAAATGTAATGCAGGGCCGACATTCAAGTTCCTTTCTTTTTCCTCTTCCATTTTTGCGGTAATGCTGCAATTATTTGGTTGTAATTTTGGGTAGAGCAGACATTTCCATATGTTTTTGTTAGCTGCATGTGCGACATAACTCCACCAGTCCTACCTGTGATATCATTTACGAAGACTATACTTTTTATTTTATTTTAAAAAACTACGTTTTTTTAAATAAATTAGTGTATTTGAGTTTAACCACAATATTTGTTGCATTATTGTTCTGTCTTTTCTGGAGGATTAAATTGAAATTGCAACCAACTTTCTATGGCTTGTTTTAGAAATAGTAATATTTGGGAGATGATTTCCTTTTCAAATAACTGAAAGTGAAAGGTTGTAATCTGAATAAAGGGGAAAAGGCCATTCTTGAATTTGCTAGAGAACCAGTTCAGATTTAAGTAAGTAACTTTTGTATGACTGAAGATTTTGTGATAGGTCTAATGCTTTAATATTTAATAATTTCCGTCCTCCGAATTCATATTGATTATATAAATAGGCCTGTTTAACTTTGTCTGGCTTGCCGTTCCAAATAAAATTGAATATTTTTTTCTCATATAATTTAAAAAACTGTTCGCTAGGCGTAGGCAAGACCATAAGCAAATAGGTAAACTGGGATAATACTAAAGAGTTAATCAGGATGATTTTTTTCCACAAATAGACAGGTATTTACCTTTCCATGGTAGCAAGATCTTATCTATTTTTACTAACTTTCTATTAAAATGTATTGAGTGAGATCATTTATTTCCTTTGGGATATGTATTCTGAGTATATCCACATCCCCATCAGACCATTTTATTGGTAAACTACATGGTAATGTAAAAACATTATTTTGTAGTGATCCAATACGTAATATAGTAAATGTATCATAATTTGGTTGTAATCCAGAGAGGTTAGAAAATGTATCTAGATCCTCTATGAGGCTGTGGAGGGATTCAAGTTGTAGATTTAAAAGAAAACATGAATCATCAGTGTACAATGACACCTTTGTTTTTATCCCCTGGTTTTCTAATCCCTTGATATTATTGTTGGATCTGATTTTAATAGCTAACATTTTGATGGCCATAAGAAATAGATATGCCATTAGTGGACAACCTTGTTTTACTCCTCTTGACAGTTTAAGACTTTCTGAGAAATAGCCATTATTTACCTATTCTTAACACCTATGGTTACTATACATGATTTTAACCCATTTTATAAGAGATTCTCCAAAAATTAGAAACACTCCAGGCATTTATATATAAACTCCTGTCGTACTTATCAAATGCCTTTTCCAAAGTCTGCTATGAATAGCAGGGCTGGTTTCCCAGATTTTTCGTAGTGTTCTATTGTTTCCAGTACTTTGGCCTTATATTATCTCCAATGTATCATCCATGTAAAAACATGTCTGATTAGAATGAATAATGCCCAACAATACGCTTTTAATTATATGCGCTATACATTTTGATATAATTTTTGCATCACAACACGGAAGTGTAGGCCTCCAATTTTTTTAATGGACTGGATCTTTATATTTCCCACTTGTATCCTGTTACGCTGTTAGTGAACTGCATTCTTACCAGTATTTAAGTTTGCATCAATCTAAGTAACATAAAAAAGCCCTTCAAAATCTGTCAGTTTAAGCTAGAGATATTTTTGCATGGGCTGCGTCTCAATCCACCTCATCCGCTTATGTTGGCCTTCCGCATCTGCAGTGGTAGGTGGCCAAGCTACAGCGGTATTTGTCAGACAATGGAAATCCCCCAAATCATTCTTCTCATGAAAATGTCTGTAACGTCCGAATGGTGTTCTCTGTTTTGCTTTACGACCCCCATAAGTGTCACGAGACTTGTCTGAAGTCGGTAACGCTGATGTGCCAACTTCTGTCTGTAGCGCCCAAACCATTTGAGCTACAAACTAAATGACCCCACTGTGGAAAAGGAGACTCTCGCATGAACCCGATGGTCCATTTTACTCTACGACCCCCACAAGTGTCACGGAGGTAACCCATACAAACAAATGGAGGTAGTTTTGTGCCAACAAAAATAAGGGCTTAAATATGTGAGCCTTCTTATATAGTATCTTCTAGATATAGGACAGACACTTCAAAACCTTATTCCTTACAAATTATTTTTTGACTGTCTTTTTTGTCAGTTATGAATGTATTATTCAATGCATTTCTATCGGCTATAGTAGTAAATGCCAAATTCAATATTTTATCTAACGGCTTAGCCTTTTAGAGGTTAAACAGATAAGGATGGTGAACAGGATTGATCCCAGCTCTGATTGTTGTCAGTTCACCTACTATACTCATAACGTTTGCACTATGATAGCGTGCCATTGGAGTTGTAATTACGTTGTTTTCATTGGCTATGTTGATAAAGATGAATGTGATCAAACAGAGGGACAATGACATTGATGATGATAAAGCAAAATGAATATGATGTTGATGATGACAGCGAAGATTAAACAACAGGGGATATTGTAACAGAGAGAGAGAGAGAGAGAGAGAGAGAGAGAGAGAGAGAGAGAGAGAGAGAGAGAGAGAGAGAGAGAGAGAGTAGAGAGAGAGAGAGAGAGAGAGAGAGAGAGAGAGAGAGAGAGAGAGAGAGAGAGAGAGAGAGAGAGAGAGAGAGAGAGAGAGAGAGAGAGAGAGAGAGAGAGAGAGAGAGAGAGAGAGAGAGAGAGAGAGAGAGAGAGAGAGAGAGAGAGAGAGAGAGAGAGAGAGAGAGAGAGAGAGAGAGAGAGAGAGAGAGAGAGAGAGGAGAGAGAGAGAGGAGAGAGAGAGAGAGAGAGAGAGAGAGAGAGAGAGAGAGAGAGAGAGAACACACACTGTGGAGGTTAAGAGATGGGGGAAATGGGGGGATAAAATTAGTCTGGTTTTTCTTATTTGGAGAGTGACACAAGATATCCAGTCATACAGTAAAAATCACAGTGCTCATCTGTGCTAATCCACACGGAGTCCCTGGTGGAGCCTGGGAGCCTGAGAGAACAGCACAGTGCTGTTTGATTTATCACCCGCTCATCGCTGGATTGTTATTGATGTGAAATTAAATTAAACCCAGGCCGCTTGCTCCTGACTGAGTAATTATCACAGTATTTCCCAGGCGAGCAGAGAAACAGAGCGACGGCACCATCTCAGCTCACTGACTCAGGCACTTGGACATGGACAGCTGAATGACTGACAGACCCCCCCAATTTGCACATCCAATTTGTTGCGATTTGTTTTCCAACTTTTGGCACATTCACAAAAAAGCTAAAACATTGTTAAATATGAATTAAAGTTGTCAAAACTATTCAATAACGTGCACAGAATTTGAAAGGTGTTAATTCAATGTTTAGGAAAATATTTGAAGAAAGGTAACATCTGTTTTCACGTAGTATAAGCACTCGGACGCCGAGTTAGCATAATTAGCATTCTCTTAGACTTAACATGGCGGGTTAGCTAGTTAGCTTTGTGGCAAAACAGATGGCAAATATCCTAATGGTATCTACATAAAACATGTCAGCACTGCTTCTATCTTTTGTCATTGATATTCTGTGTAACATCATTGCCCTTTTCAAGAATTAAGATACAGTCTAAAAATGCTAACTACCTAACCCCATGTTACGTCTATGAGAATGCTAATTATGCTAACTCAGCTTCCAGGTGTTTATACTACATGAAAACAAACATTTGCATTTCTTTCTATAATCTCCCCCAACATAGAATTAACATACAGTATCTTTCAAATTATGTACATGTTATTCATAGTTGATGATGGTTTTGCTTGTTTGTGAATAGGCTGGAAGGAGGAAAACAATCACGTTCATCAAGTGGGCGGGGCAACATGAGGTCAATGCGTACATGCATTGCTAGTGAGTGTTCATCTCCTTTGTTATTTTCTTATAGTTAGTAAATTGATCTTTGTCCCGGATTATCTGTCAAATGTTGTATCCAACCACATTCATTTTCATTCAACACAGTATACCTTGGAAGCTGAACCACAGAAACCAGCATACTCATGTTTCCTTCCTCCTTTGTGTGCACTGTGCAGTGGTTTGTCCTGGTCTGATGCTGTTGTTTTGGGCAGTTGGTGGGTGTTCTCTTCTTGGTTTAGTTTTATAACTCTGTCTCTCTCACATCGGTTTAACACATGAGGATATGTGTTGCTGGCTCACTCAGTCCTGGCCTCCGTTTGTGGCCACACAGGCTGTTTGTTACCACATGTTATGATGTCAAAACTCCCAGTCATAAAAAGAGCTCCCCACCAATAAAGTATAAAGTCACTGGGCATCACACCAGTCATTTACTATGTGTTGGACATCTAATTGGAGGCACTCAATAAAAAGGCTTCCGAAATGCATGTGAGAGGAAGGGTGATAAGTTGTGGCCTAACTGTCTGGAAATTAGATCTCATCCAAATCATCTAGGTTTCAGCTTGGTTTTGGGTTTATTTTTGGGTAATATTAGCAGTCACAAAGGCAATTTGTGGGTCTTTCAAGCAATGTAAAATGAATCATTTGCATGTGCATGCGTGTGTGCCTGTCCGTCAATCCATCCTTCTGTTTGTATGTGTGTTAGTATGCCCGTGTCTTTGTTGTTAGGGCCGCTCACTCCTTCACTATGTCTCTATGCATTGCATGACTGGCACTCCAACATTCTGTCTGCTTTGGCTATGGCTCGACTGTTTTCTCCCCAGGCTCACGCTCCTGAGATAAGGCCAGGGTGGAGATAACACACACACACACATGTGCCCAGACCCACCCTCCTCACCACCTCATCCCCCAGAGAGTCGACACACTGATAGCCTCATTCCAGAACCTGATTTAGAGAGGCTCACACTATATAATGACCCCTTAAACACAGATAATCACAATCTGTATCAATGACCAAATAATTAGTGATAAGATAGCGCCGACGGAGAAGGGAGACATCTTACAAGTTCCAACCAAACTTTGCTATAAGTGACCGACCGGCGCGATTCAGTCTTATGTAGCAAAATTTGAAATTTTGTTTTTTACATTGGATAAAAGTAGAGACTCAGAGCTAGAAAATGGTATAGCATACACTACAGTTGAGGAACAATGGAAAAGTAATTCTGCTTTGAAAGTTGATAAACTTGTAACCCCACTTTTGAGAAAATGGCCCTTGAATGTTTTGGTACACCTACTGGATAGCTCTTTTCAGCATCGGTCACACCCTCTTAAACCCATCTCTTTAAGGATTCACATGTGAGGCCATGTGCTAAACAGAGTATGGTAGTGTACTAAACAACCAAAGATTTCAAGACTAAAGGCTGGTTTATACTACGTGTATCGACATGTCTGTAGACATTTGTCACAGTGACATCATGAACATTCTATTGTCGTCCAACATCAAAATTGTCGTTGTAAAAGTATAAACACAAAAATGACATCAGCAGCCTGGTGGTCCAAAAGAGCATAACTGGTGTATTTTAACACCAATAAACCCATCCGTTAAAAATGAATTTAGTATATGTCAATCTAGCAAACCAGGCAACTAAAAGCAACTTTCTAAATAATGTTTTGGTTAGTTTCTAGTTTGTTAGCTAGCTAGCTAACGTTAAATTAGCTGGCTAGCCAGTTCAAATAAGGACCATATCACATATGACCGCCAAGCACTTCTGGACATCAGATCGACAGTTACTAACCTCAATTTCGACTTCAAATACGACTTCAACTCCGACTCAGCTGTTCCACTGTTCATACCAGACCCTATTCCTTTGAAACATGGGCAAAATGCTGCAGGAGTAGATGCGGGAGACGAGATGGAGTACTGGTGAAATTGAGGGGAAGAGAAAACCAAACGGAGCTACCTTCCATTCTATTGGCAAATGTCCAGTCACTGGAAAATAAGATGGATGAGCTTTGTTCAAGAGTCTCCTTTCAGAGAGACTTGAAAAGCTGCAATATTATATGTCTAACTTAAATGTGGCAGGATGATGACGCTATGTGCGTAGTACTCGGTGGATTCTCCATGCAACGACAGGAACGGACGACAGATTCGGGGAAGTCGAAAGGAGGTGGAGTGTGTTTTTTCATAAACATACAACTGGTGGGCTACTTCAAGTGTGAAGAAAATCTCGAGCTTTTGCTCACCTGATATAGTATACCTCATGGTAAGCTTCAGACCCTTTTATCTACCAAGAGAGTTCTCATCTGTAATTATCACGGCTGTCTACATCCCTCCACAAGCCAACACCACTCTGGCACTCACCGAACTGTATGGGGCCATGAACAAACAAGAAACCACTCACCCAGAGGCAGTGTTTCTGGTGGGCTGAGACTTTAATGCGGGGAGACTTAAAACCATCCTACCTCACTTCTACCAACACGTCTCCTGCGCCACTAGGGGCGCTAAAACTCTAGACCACTTTAATTCTACCCACAGAAACGCATACAAGGCCCTCCCTCTTCTTCCCTTTGGCAAACCTAACCATGACTCCATTCTCCTGCTTCCTGTTTATAAACAAAAGCTCAAACAGGAAGTAACAGTGATGTGCTCAATACGGAAGTGGTCGGGATGAAGTAGACACGAGGCTACAAGACTGTTTTGCTAGTACAGACTGGAATATGTTCGGGATTCATCCAATAGCATTGAGGAGTTTACCACAACAGTCACAGGCTTCATCAATAAGTGCATAGACGATGTCATCCCCACAGTGACTATATGAACGTATCCAAACCACAAACCAATATCCGCGCTGGGCTAAAGGCTAAAGCTACCGCTTACAAGGAACGGGACACAGACGTGGATGCATACAAGAAAGCCTGCTACGACCTCCAATGAGACAACAAACATGCAAAAGGACAATATAGGAGGAAGGTGGAATTCTATTACACATGGCTCCGACGCCCATCATATGTGGCAGGGCTTCCAGGCGATAATGGATTACAAAGGGAAACCCAACCGTGAGTTGCCCAGCAATGCTGAACTCCCAAACGAGCTAAATGCCTTTTATGCTCACTTCGAGGAATATAACTCTGTGCCTTGTGAGAAAGCACCTGGATTTCCGGATTACTGTTTGATCTCGCTCTTCGTGGCCGATGTGAGCAAAACGTTTAAACAGCTTAACAATCACGGAATCAGACGGAATACCATGACGCGTTCTCAAAGCATGTGCAGAGCAGCTGGCAAGTGTCTTCACAGACATTTTCAATCTATCCTTGTCCAAGTCTGTAATCCCAACATGTTTCAAGCTGACCACCATTGTCCCTGTTCCCTAAAAGCTCCAAGGTAACCTGCTTAAATGACTATCGCCCTGTAGCACTCACATCTGTAATGATGAAGTGAATTGAAAGGCTGGTCATGACAAACATCAACACCATCATCCCAGATGCCCTAGACCCACTTCAATTTGCATACCGCCCCAACAGATCCACAGATGACGCAATCTCGATTGCACTTCACACTGTCCTCTCCCACCTGGACAAGAGTGGAAATAACTATGTGAGAATGCTGTTCATAGGCTACAGCTCAGCGTTCAACACCATAGTCCCCTCCAAGCTCATCACCAAGCTAGGGACCCTGGGACTGAACCCCTCCCTCTGCAACTGGATCTTGGACTTTCTGCCGGGCCGACCCCAGGTGGTGAGTTTAGGCAACAACACCTCTGCCACGCTGACCCTCAACACGGGGGCCCTCGGGTGTGTGCTTAATCCCCTCCTGTACTCCCTGTTCACCCACAACTGCGTGGCCACACACGACTCCAACACCATCATCAAGTTTGCTGACAACACGAATGTGGTATCACCAATGGCGACGAGTCAGCCTACAGGGAGGAGGTCAGAGACTTAGCAGTGAGGTGTCAGGACAACAACCTCTCCCTCAACGTCAGTAAGATCAAGGAGTTGATCATGGACTATAGGAGAAAGAGGGGAGAGCACGCCCCCATCCACATCAACGGGGCTGGTGTGGAGTGGGTCACTAAGAACTTAACATGGCCCACACACACCCGCACAGTCATGATGAAGGGCACGGCAGCTCCACTTCTCCCTCGGGAGGCTGAAAAGATTTAGCATGGGCCCTCGGATCCTCAAAAAGTTCTATAGCTGCACCATCGAGAGCGTCTTGACTGGCTGCATCACCGCTTGGTATGACAAATGCACCAGCCTTGACCGCAAAGCACTACAGAGGGTGGTGAGGACAGCCCAGTACATCACGGCGGCTAAGCTCCTGTCATCCTGGACCTCTATATCAGGTGGTGTCAGTAGAAGGCCTGAAAAATTGCCAAAGACTCCAGCCATAGACTGTTCACTCTGCTACCGTCCGCCAAACAGTACCGGAGCATCGGCTCTCAGACCAACAGGCTTCGAGACATCTTCTACCCCCAAGCCATAGGACTGCTAAATAGCCAGACTGCTAAATTAATGGTACCCGAACTATCTGCACTGACTCTATCTCTACGCACACTCACTAGACTATATATACAGTACACACCATATACACACTCACTCACACACATACATTGAAACTCCAACACAAAACCCACACTCATTCAAATACACTACGTACGCACACACACACAACACACACACGCATACCGACACAACACAAACACACATACATACACATTACACACACACATGCACACTCACACACACTTTTACACTCATCATTTGCTGCTGCTAATCTGTTCTTTATTTTACTCTTATTATTATCTATCCTGACGCCTAGTCAATTTACCCTGCCTTCATGTAAAGTGTACATATCTACCTCAAATACCTTGTACCTCTGCACATTGATCTGGTCCTGGTACTCCCTGTATATAGCTCCATTCTTGTGTATTTTATTTTATTCCTGTTGTCTTACTGTTATTTGTATTATTATTTTTTAACTCTGCATCGTAAGTAAGCATTTCATGGTAAAGTCTACACCAGTTGTATCCGGCGCATGTGACCAACAAAATGTAATTTTATTTGTGTAGACATGGGCTGAGGCTACGGGCCTGGATGGAGGAGGAAGAAAGGAGGGGCATGATGTTGGCGAAAGAGGGATAGATCTGCCAGGCGTACAGTGGGGAAAAAAGTATTTAGTCAGCCACCAATTGTGCATGTTCTCCCACTTAAAAAGACTAGAGAGGCCTGTAATTTTCATCATAGGTACACATCAACTATGACAGATAAATTGAGTATTTCTTTTCCATAAAATCACATTGTAGGTTTTTTAATGCATTTATTTGCAAATTATGGTGGAAAATAAGTATTTGGTCACCTACAAACAAGCAAGATTTCTGGCTCTCACAGACCTGTAACTTCTTCTTTAAGAGGCTCCTCTGTCCTCCACTCGTTACCTGTATTAATGGCACTGTTTGAACTTGTTATCAGTATAAAAGACACCTGTCCACAACCTCAAACAGTCACACTCCAAACTCCACTATGGCCAAGACCAAAGAGCTGTCAAAGGACACCAGAAACAAAATTGTAGACCTGCACCAGGCTGGGAAGACTGAATCTGCAACAGGTGAGCAGCTTGGTTTGAAGAAATCAACTGTGGGAGCAATTATTAGGAAATGGAAGACATACAAGACCACTGATAATCTCCCTCGATCTGGGGCTCCACGCAAGATCTCACCCCGTGAGGTCAAAATGATCACAAGAACGGTGAGCAAAAATCCCTGAACCACACGGGGGGATCTAGTGAATGACCTGCAGAGAGCTGGGACCAAAGTAACAAAGCCTACCATCAGTAACACACTACGCCGCCAGGGACTCAAATCCTGCAGTGCGTAACGTGTCCCCCTGCTGAAGCCAGTACATGTCCAGGCCCGTCTGAAGTTTGCTAGAGTGCATTTGGATGATCCAGAAGATGATTGGGAGAATGTCATATGGTCAGATGAAACCAAAATATAACTTTTTGGTAAAAACTCAACTCGTCGTGTTTGGAGGACAAAGAATGCTGAGTTGCATGCAAAGAACACCATACCTACTGTGAAGCATGGGGGTGGAAACATCATGCTTTGGGGGCTGTTTTTCTGCAAAGGGACCAGGACGACTGATCCGTGTAAAGGAAAGAATGAATGGGGCCATGTATCGTGAGATTTTGAGTGAAAACCTCCTTCCATCAGCAAGGGCATTGAAGATGAAACGTGGCTGGGTCTTTCAGCATGACAATGATCCCAAACACACCACCCGGGCAACGAAGGAGTGGCTTCGTAAGAAGCATTTCAAGGTCCTGGAGTGGCCTAGCCAGTCTCCAGATCTCAACCCCATAGAAAATCTTTGGAGGGAGTTGAAAGTCCATGTTGCCCATCGACAGCCCCAAAACATCACTGCTCTAGAGGAGATCTGCATGGAGGAATGGGCCAAAATACCAGCAACAGTGTGTGAAAACCTTGTGAAGACTTACAGAAAACGTTTGACCTGTGTCATTGCCAACAAAGGGTATATAACAAAGTATTGAGAAACTTTTGTTATTGACCAAATACTTATTTTCCACCATAATTTGCAAATAAATTCATAAAAATTTCATAAAAAATCCTACAATGTGATTTTCTGGATTTTATTCTCATTTCGTCTGTCATAGTTGACGTGTACCTATGATGAAAATTACAGGCCTCTCTCATCTTTTTAAGTGGGAGAACATGCACAATTGGTGGCTGACTAAATACTTTTTTTCCCCACTGTAGGTACACCAACACACATGGAATAAAGAGAAGGGTTAGGTATTGTTTGGTATCAGGTAATGCAATTTATAGATTTGTTATGTAGTACATTCTATCAAGAGCTGGCATATGTCTTACATTTATAGACTATCCATCTTAGTGCTATTCTTGTTTCCTTTATTGTACAGTGCATTAGGAGAGTATTCAGACCCTTTGACTTTTCCCACATTTTGTTACGTTACAGCCTTATTCTAAAATTGATTAAATTGTTTTTTTCCCCTCATCAATCTACACACAATACCCCATGATGACAAAGCAAAAGTAGTTTTTATTTTTATATTTAATTTTTTTGTATCACATTTACATAAGTATTCAGACCCTTTACACAGTACATTGTTGAATCACCTTTGGCAGCGATTACAGCCTCAAGTCTTCTTGGGTATGACACTATTAGCTTGGCACACCTGTATTTGGGGAGTTTCTCCCATTCTTCTCTGCAGATCCTCTCAAGCGCTGTCAGGTTGGATGGGGAGCGTTGCAGCTCAGCTATTTTCAGGTCTCTCCAGAGATGTTCCATCGGGTTCAAGTCCGGGCTCTGGCTGGGCCACTCAAGGACATTCAGAGACTTGTCCCGAATCCACTCCTGCGTTGTCTTGGCTGTGTGCTTAGGGTCTTTGTCCTGTTGGAAGCTGAAGCTTCGCCCCAGTCTGAGGTCCTGAGTGCTCTGGAGCAGGTTTTCATCAAGGATCTCTCTGTGCTTTGCTCCGTTCATCTTTCCCTTGATCCTGACTAGTCTCCCAGTCCCTGCCGCTGAAAAACATCCCCACAGCATGATGCTGCCACCACCATGCTTCACCGTAGGGATGGTGCCAGGTTTCCTCCAGACATAACACTTGGCATTCAGGCCAAAGAGTTCAATCTTGGTTTCATCAGAGCAGAGAATCTTGTTTCTCATGGTCTGAGAGTCCTTTAGGTGCCTACAAGATCTACTGCCTACTTCATATTTCCCTGCAGACCATTCTACATCCCCTCAGGCTCCAGAGCCCTCCGGGGCCTCCAGGAGGAACAGACATAACTAACCCAATAAGTATGTTTACTGGAGCACTCAAAGGTCAGCAGCTTTAACATGCCTCTAACAGACAGATAAACAATATAATAAGTGGAGATGCTTCCTCTGTATCATCCAGACTAATTCCATGGACAGAAGATCATAGGTTTGAATCTCACTGACGCCATGCCACAATAAGAAATGTGTTTTCATGATTAATTCCTAAACAAATACATTTCCATGGAGTTCAAAACAGTTAACCTAAGCTAGCAGTGTTATTAAAAGTCTTTTTTATTTTTATTTATTTTATTTCACCTTTATTTAACCAGGTAAACCAGTTGAGAACAAGTTCTCATTTACAACTGCGACCTGGCCAAGATAAAGCAAAGCAGTGCGATAAAAACAACAACACAGAGTTACATATGGGGTAAAAAAACATAAAGTCAAAAAATACAACAGAAAATATATATACAGTGTGTGAAAATGTAGAAAGTTATGGAGGTAAGGCAAAAAATAGGCTATAGTGCAAAATAATTACAATTAGAATGCTAGATGTGCAAGAGAATATGTGCAAATAGAGATACTGGGGTGCAAAAGAGCAAAATGAATAACAATATAGGGATGAGGTAGTTGGGTGGGCTAATTTCAGATGGGCTGTGTACAGGTGCAGTGATCGGTAAGGGGCTCTGACAACTGATGCTTAAAGTTAGTGAGGGAGATAAGAGTCTCCAGCTTCAGAGATTTTTTGCAACTCGTTCCAGTCATTGGGCAGAGAACTGGAAGGAATAGCGGCCAAAGGAGGTGTTGGCTTTGGAAATGACCAGTGAGATATACCTGCTGGAGCGCAGACTACGGGTGGGTGCTGCTATGGTGACCAATGAGCTAAGATAAGGCGGGGATTTGCCTAGCAGTGATTTATAGATGGCCTGGAGCCAGTGGGTTTGATGACGAACATGTAGTGAGGACCAGCCAACAAGAGCGTACAGGTCACAGTGGTGGGTAGTGTATGGGGCTTTGGAGACAAAACGGATGGCACTGTGATAGACTACATCCAATTTGCTGAGTAGAGTGTTGGAGGCTATGTTTTGTAAATGACATCGCCGAAGTCAAGGATCTGTAGGATAGTCAGTTTTACGAGGGCATGTTTGGCAGCATGAGTGAAGGAGGCTTTGTTGCGAAATAGGAAGCTGATTCTAGATTTAACTTAGGATTGGAGATTCTTAATGTGAGTCTGGAAGGAGAGTTTACAGTCTAACCAGACACCTAGGTATTTGTAGTTGTCCACATACTCTAGGTCAGACCCGTCGAGAGTGGTGATTCTAGTCGGGTGGGCGGGTGCCAGCAGCGTTCGATTGAAGAGCATGCATTTAGTTTTACTAGTGTTTAAGAGTAGTTGAAGGCTACTGAAGGAGTGTTGTATGGCATTGAAGCTCGTTTGGAGGTTAGTTAACACAGTGTCCAATGAAGGGCCGGATGTATACAAAATGGTGTCGTCTGCGTAGAGGTGGATCTGAGAGTCACCAGCAGCAAGAGCGACATCATTGATATACACGGAGAAAAGAGTCGGCCCAAGAATTGAACCCTGTGGCACCCCCATAGAGACAGCCATAGGTCCAGACCACAGGCCCTCCGATTTGACACATTGAACTCTATCTGAGAAGTAGTTGGTGAACCAGGCGAGGCAGTCATTTGAGAAACCAAGGCTATTTAGTCTGCCAATAACAATGCGGTGGTTGACAGAGTCTAAAGCCTTGGCCAGATCGATGAAGACGGCTGCACAGTACTGTCTATTATCGATCGCGGTTATAATATCGTTTAGGACCTTGAGCGTGGCTGAAGTGCACCCATGACCAGCTCGGAAACCGGATTGCATAGCGGAGAAGGTACGGTAGGATTCGAAATGGTCGGTGATCTGTTTGTTAACTTGGCTTTCAAATACTTTCGAAAGGCAGGGCAGGATGGATATAGGTCTGTAACAGTTTGGATCTAGAGTGTCACCCCCTTTGAAGAGGGGGATGACCGCGGCAGCATTCCAATCTCTGGGGATCTCAGACGTTACGAAAGAGAGGTTGAACAGGCTAGTAATAGGGGTTGCGAGTTGCAGCGGAGGGTGCAGAGTTGCAGCGGAGGGTGCAGAGTTGGTGGCCTGGGTAGTGGTGGCCAGGTGGAAAGCATGGCCAGCCATAGCAAAATGCTTGTTGAAATTCTCGATTATTGTAGATTTATCGGTGGTGATAGTGTTTCCTAGCCTCAGTGCAGTGGGCAGCTGGGAGAAAGTGCTCTTATTCTCCATGGACTTTACAGTGTCCCAAAACTTTTTGGAGTTAGTGCTACAGGATGCAAATTTCTGTTTGAAAAAGTTAGCCTTTGCTTTCCTGACTGCTTGTGTATATTGGTTCCTAACTTCCCTGAAAAGTTGCATATCGCAGGGGCTATTTGATGCTAATGCAGTACGCCACAGGATGTTTTTGTGCTGGTCAAGGGCAGTCAAGTCTGAGGAGAACCAGGGGCTATATCTGTTCTTAGTTCTGTATTTTTTGAATGGGGCATGTTTATTTAAGATTGAGAGGAAATTACTTTTAAAGAACAACCAGGTCTTCTTGAAACATGTTCTCAAAACATTATTTGATTATCTTCAAATAACCTATAACCATTCTCAGAAGGTTAATCAAACTTTCAGGGAACCATAGTAAAACGTTATCAGAACCTCCCTGCAAACTGTTCCCAGAACAGGTGTAATTTTCCCTTCTGTTCTCAGAACGTTTAAAAAACATTCAGTTTTACCGGTCAGCAAACTTGACTTTGTTCCCAGAACCAATGGGAAACCAAAAACAACTTCCAAGGAATCAAATGTGCTAGCTTGGCTTGATCTGTGTGGGTGGATCCCTGGATTGGCTAACTCAAGATGTCACTGCTGGTTGAGCTCATGAGATTCAAACATTGTGATAGAGGTTGTCATTGGCGTTTCTGTCTGCCTCTGCAATATGGCTGGTCTTCCAAATGTACATCAACACTACATCAAGAATACTTAAGAAGTGTTGACACACTGGAGTCACAGTGGATTTGTAACTCATAAGAAGAGGTTATGCCAGCCATTCACAGCCTCTCACATAAGACTTATCATATTGAGTGAAAACGAATTTCCTCCATCCATAAAATACTTGCAAATCATAACTTGCATCTCATAAACCACCCATGATATTCTGACATCACCTCAAATCGAGTTTGTTCTACATGTGTCACTGAGGTGACACCCAGAAACTTTTCCTTAGCTAACACTTATTTTAGCATGACCTATGCTTACTGCTTACTTCAGTCCCCACAGCCTTTTTTAAGGCTCCATAATTGAATAGACTGCACCATGATAACCCATTGGCTTTATTGTTCTAATTCAATTGCCTTAATGTTATTTGCCAGGGGAAAACACAGTTTCAGGTCTGTCCAAAACATTATTCTTCCACTTCTTCCACATATTCAGCACAGCTGCTTTTTGCCCTTAACTTTATATCATGAAGTAGAAAGTTTGTCAGATTATTTATACAGATTCCAAGATCCTTGTGTGCAGTGTGAATTACACACTGGTGTCATCACCTGAGGACGGACTGATACGAGAGAGGTGTGGAGATGGAATTGAGAGTACATTTTCCTCTTGAGGCTTGAAAATCAATCAAGGGGGAGCTTTGAAATTGTTTCACTCCATCTCCTCATCTGCTCCATGTGTCTGAAAATAAAACAGAGAGGCTTGTTCAAATCAAGGGCCCTATGTAAACATACTCCTAGGAGGCCGAGACAATCACAGATCAGCTCAGCGCAAAGTCAAA
Organism: Coregonus clupeaformis; assembly: GCF_020615455.1. Classification (NCBI taxonomy): domain Eukaryota; kingdom Metazoa; phylum Chordata; class Actinopteri; order Salmoniformes; family Salmonidae; genus Coregonus; species Coregonus clupeaformis. The sequence continues at coordinate 22,748 of NW_025534818.1, forward strand.
GTTCACCAGAAAGATGTTCCTCATTTTGAAGGAATACTCCTGGGTTTAGAATGGAGCCCTGGAAGACAGGCATACTTTTATCAGGGAACCAAGGAATGCAGCAGGGCCTGACATCATTGACATTCTGATCAGCTGAAGCAGTCTGTGACTGATTATCCTCTTGATTCCCCAAGAGAGATGCTGTCTGTCTGTCTGTCTGTCTGTCACTCCATCCAACATACAGACAGGCTGCTCTGGGATCTCTGGACAGATAATGACATGCAGAACCATAGTTTTTAATACAGAACATAGCTATCTGTGTCTATGTTACCGTATAATAATGGTTTTCCAAGGGATATACTGTACCTGTAGGACATTTGAGAATAAATCAATAAGGTAAAAAACGGACACCTTGTGGTTCCAAATAATATTGAATGACCAGTCCTGAAGTTCTATTATGAGTACTGTTTGAGTGCTATTATGATAATTTGCTGAAAGACCGATCAGGGGTTTGTATTTGACCTGTGACCCCATGGTGCCAAGTGACTCTTCTTTTCTTCTCTGAACCAAAAAAAGCCATCCTGCAGATCCAGATAAACACGATCGTTTTGGGGTTTGTATTTGACCTGTGACCACATGGTGCTGCCTCAGATGACATGGCAACAGCTGATGCTGTTATTCTTTCTGCTCATGGAGACTGTGTGCATGGTGCGTCTGCTTTGAAGCGTGAGGAGTAAGCATGGTCAGTATGTCGAGGTCCCTGTAATCAGAGACCCTGGGTGTGCAGGGGGAGGAGGCAGTGGCAGTGGGGTTGTAAACACTTACGAAGAATATCACTCTCCCTTCTCTGCCCAAGACTCATGCCAAGGTGTTAAAAGGGCTATGGCCAACAATGCCGACACTCTTTATAGAGGATAGACTATGTGGAGGTTGGACATTTCCACCATTTAAAAGTTGTGGAAAATCCATTATGGTTACAATATCTGTGACTGTAATTATTTACTATGTCACTAATTCATTGTGTTTTATGCCATACCAGAGGTAATATCCGAGGTAGCTTAGATGTGTGTTGACTTGAGAATGTCTGGGAGTTTGGAAGTAAGGGTTAAGTCTAGGTAGTATGAAGAACTGGAGTGTGATGGATTTGATACAGGTGCAGGTGAATACGTGTGTGTCCATGAGCGTGTGTGCATGTATGTGTGTGTTTGCCTGAGTGTGGGTGTCTAGGGGTGTGTCACCAACATTGATTAATTCTGACACAGGTTGACAGTTCCCTTAGCATGGTGATATATTCTACCACACGTGCAGAGGATTGAAAAGCGTTTAAACCATGGGTCACATTTCCCCCTCTGAAGGTATCATAAGTTTGGTCTCTGTGAGGAAGTCTGTCTCTACTAATCAAAGTCAGAGTGGGCGGTGGGGAGCAAATGGTATAGAGATTGCTCCTGCTTTTCAGTTATTCTGGCCTGGCTCAGGAATGAAGAACACTTACACTTTTCTAATGTCCTTAGAGAAATACATATGGCTACACGCGTTATTTCCTGATACCTAAGGATTTCATGTGAAACACAGTTGTTCTATAAATCCCCCATTTAATGTGCTGATCCCGCTCAGGACCTCGGGAAACTGAACTTATTTACGACACATGGATTGGCAGCTCAGTGCCTGTGTTCCAGACTGGTTCATTAATTAAAAGTATTGGACACAGACTCAGGTAAAAGGTCATATCCTCTGTGGTCATTTGATGCTATTGACGTGGCTGGAGGCCCCGCTCCACCGGACCTATGCTCCGGTAATATTTGCTGCCCAGTTTGTTTGGTCTGAAGGGCCTCTATATTGAGACCAGGCGGGGGAAATGAGAGCACAATAACCTCTTAAGAGTTCAGACTGGGAGAGGAATGTAATTCAACCTACACTGGAACAGACTGCAAATCTGTTACAATAGTTTGTGGAGTGGATTGCAGTTACAGAAAAGTATATATTTTTTATTGTATATGAATTATCTTTAATATTTATTCCCAAATTTACAATTTAACTAAATTATAATGAGTAAAGTTGTTTGCTGATGGTGTTCTCTGTCAAACACTGCAATAGTTTGAAACCAAAGTCTTTAATTTACTGCCCTTTATAGTCAGCTTTAGGCGTACTATGCATACAAACAGTACAATATGACTTCTCTCCTCCTGTAGCACCACACAGCAAAATCAATGGTGTACATTTAACTGAAAGTGTAAAATGTATACCATTTTCAGTGAACATATGAGTCCCACTGTACTGGTGTTAAAATAACACTTTTGAAAGTGTTAAAGATTTAACTATGTTGCAGTGTTCCCCATTTAACTCTTAAAGTGTTCAAAGGAACTCAATTGTGGTGTTTGCATAGCTCTACTGTAGAATAAAACGCAACACCTACTGTGTAAAACATAACACTTAATTTAGTGTAAACTGGACTCAAGTTGCTTAAGGATGGATCGAAATTTACAGAATGGTTACCTAGAGGAAAATGGGGGAGGGTCATGCTTTTTCAATTTCAATCAAGGGGAGGGTTTAGTTTTTTTTAAAAGGTCAGACGTTTCTTGTAGTTGGCCACCAGGTTTGCACACATCTCAGGAGGGATTTTGTCCCACTCCTTTTTGCAGATCTTCTCCAAGTCATTAAGGTTTCGAGCCTGACGTTTGGCAACTCAAACCTTCAGGACCCTCCACAGATTTTCTATGGAATTAAGGTCTGGAGACTGGCTAGGCCAATCCAGGACCTTAATGTGCTTCTTCTTGAGCCACTCCTTTGTTGCCTTGGCCGTGTGTTTTGGGTCATTGTCATGCTGGAATACCCATCCACAAACCATTTTCAATGCCCTGGCTGAGGGAAGGAGGTTCTCACCCAAGATTTGACGGTACATGGCGCCGTCCATCGTCCCTTTGATGCGGTGAAGTTGTCCTGTCCCCTTAGCAGAAAAAACACCCCAAAGCATAATGTTTCCACCTCCATGTTTGACGGTGGGGATGGTGTTCTTGGGGTCATAGGCAGCATTCCTCCTCCCTCCAAACACGGCGAGTTGAGTTGATGCCAAAGAGCTCCATTTTGGTCTCATCTGACCACAACACTTTCACCCAGTTCTCCTCTGAATCATTCAGATGTTCATTGGCAAACTTCAGACGGGCCTGTATATGTGCTTTATTGAGCAGGGGGACCTTGCGGGTGCTGCAGGATTTCAGTCCTTCACGGTGTAGTGTGTTACCAATTGTTTTCTTGGTGATTATGGTCCCAGCTGCCTTGAGATCATTGACAAGATCCTCCCGTGTAGTTCTGGGCTGATTCCTCACCGTTCTCATGATCATTGCAACTCCACGAGGTGAGATCTTGCATGGAGCCCCAGGCCGAGGGAGATTGACAGTTCTTTTGTGTTTCTTCCATTTGCGAATAATCGCACCAACTGTTGTCACCTTCTCACCAAGCTGCTTGGCGATGGTCTTGTAGCCCATTCCAGCCTTGTGTAGGTCTACAGTCTTGTCCCTGACATCCTTGGAGAGCTCTTTGGTCTTGGCCATGGTGGCGAGTTTGGAATCTGATTGATTGCTTCTGTGGACAGGTGTCTTTTATACAGGTAACAAACTGAGATTAGGAGCACTCCCTTTAAGAGTGTGCTCCTAATCTCAGCTCGTTACCGGTATAAAAGATACCTGGGAGCCAGAAATCTTTCTGATTGAGAGGGGGTCAAATACTTATTTCCCTCATTAAAATGCAAATCAATTTATAAAATTTTTGACATGCGTCTTTCTGGATTTTTTTGTTGTTATTCTGTCTCTCACTGTTCAAATAAACCTACCTCACTGTACCACCCATGACTGTATTTGTTAATGACAGAGACATGGTTGTTCAATTCTTTCGTTTTAAATGGCTTTCACCAAGTGAGTTCCTAGGCGAATGTTGTCATTCAAATCAAACTCTATGACAATACAATATATTCACTAAGTGTACAAACCATTAGGAACACCTGCTCTTTCCATGACATAGATTGACCAGGCACACTGGTTTGAGTGTCAAGAACTGCAACGCTGCTGGGTTTATCACGCTCAACAGTTTCCCGTGTGTATCAAGAATGGTCCACCACCCAAAGGACATCCAGCCAACTTGACACAACTGTGGGAAGTGTTATAGTCAACATGGGCCAGCATCCAATAAATCTAACTAACTGATTGGATTAGTTTAGAAAAATTTATTTTATTTATCTTTGTGTCACATAACATTAATCAATCAATCAATGTATATGCAAAAACACAGATATTATAAACAATCCTAAAACATCCACCTGCAGCAGAGCATGCTGAGAAATATGATAATGATGGGTGTGGTTTTGAAGGGACTTTACTTACTCTCCACAGTGTAAAACAATAACTCTGGTTATTAACACCAACACTGGGGGTTCCATTACACCACTGAGTGTTAATTTCACTCTTACAGAGTGAATTTAACTCCTGAATCAACACTAGAAATGTTACACTGAAAAGTCTACACTGGCCAATTTGTTGTGCAGGAAACCCTTGCTCAGGCTAATGTCAGGTCAGAGACTGTAGCACAGCAGCATTGTGCTAATGATTCCCATGGCATGGTAACAACTTGGCTATTTAAAGCCATAGAGTCCTGTCCGCTGATTAGAAGGACAACACTTCCCAGTAGGAGCCATTGGGGACAGACAGCCAGGACATCTTTGTTCCTTCTGGCCAAGGGGTTGGAGGGGGTGGCCTCTCTGGGATGTGACATCGGGGCCAACGGGAGCCCATGGAGGGACAGGTGAATGCCATTTCTCATCCTCTTAAATGCATGAGACAGCTAGTCAGAGTCTGATTTATGATGCTAGCTCTCTGTGTGAGGGTCAGGGTTGAGTGCACCACGTCCACAATTATCCCACAGGCTTGAATTGGTTTATATGACTCAGTCATGGTTGAAAGAGCAGTAGAATGCTTCCTGAGCTTCACCTGCCTTCTCACATCAAGGAAAGATAGGGCGGGAGACGATGAACTAGAAATATGAGTGGTAACAGGTTGTCTTGCAATAGGAAACTAGGTCACCACAAGTGCACAAAAAGTCTTAACAGTGATTTGTGAGAGTATATTAACCAGATTCATCTTAATTTTGACATCAGGGGTTTAAAACAGTACAAATAGTAAGTCTGCATACTTTTGAGAGCCAGTGAGGTTAGGCATCCGTGTGCGTTAACGGCCCATCTAGTTCACATGCTTTGGAGCTCTTGGTCAGACACATGAAATTGAGAGCAAATCAAATCAAATCAAATCAAAATGTATTTGTCACATGCCGAATACCGTGAAATGCTTACTTACAAGCCCTTAACCAACAATGCAGTTCAAGAAATATAGTTAAGAAAAGATTTACTAAATAAACTAAAGTAAAAAATAAAATAAAAAGTAACACAATTAAAAACAATAATGAGGCTATATACGGTCCGGGTGGCCATTTAATTAATTCTTCAGCAGTCTTTTGGCTTGGGGGTAGAAGCTGTTAAGGAGGACCTAGACTTGGCGCTCCAGTACCGCTTGCCGTGCGGTAGCAGAGAGAACAGTCTATGACTTGGGTGACTGGCGTCTTTGACAATTTTTTGGGCCTTCCTCTGACACCGCCTAGTATATACAGTGAGGGAAAAAAGTATTTGATCCCCTGCTGATTTTGTACGTTTGCCCACTGACAAAGAAATGATCAGTCTATAATTTTAATGGTAGGTATATTTGAACAGTGAGAGACAGAATAACAACAACAAAATCCAGAAAAACGCATGTCAAAAATGTTATAAATTGATTTGCATTTTAATGAGGGAAATAAGTATTTGACCCCCTCTCAATCAGAAAGATTTCTGTCTCCCAGGTGTCTTTTATACAGGTAACGAGCTGAGATTAGGAGCACACTCTTAAAGGGAGTGCTCCTAATCTCAGTTTGTTACCTGTATAATAGTCACCTGTCCACAGAAGCAATCAATCAATCAGATTCCAAACTCTCCACCATGGCCAAGACCAAAGAGCTCTCCAAGGATGTCAGGGACAAGATTGTAGACCTACACAAGGCTGGAATGGGCTACAAGACCATCGCCAAGCAGCTTGGTGAGAAGGTGACAACAGTTGGTGCGATTATTCGCCCAAATGGAAGAAACACAAAATAACTGTCAATCTCCCTCGGCCTGGGGCTCCATGCAAGATCTCACTTCGTAGAGTTGCAATGATCATGAGAACGGTGAGAAATCAGCCCAGAACTACACTGGAGGATCTTGTCAATGATCTCAAGGCAGCTGGGACCATAGTCACCAAGAAAACAATTGGTAACACACTACGCCGTGAAGGACAGAAATCCTGCAGCTCCTGCAAGGTCCCCCTGCTCAAGAAAGCACATATACATGCCCGTCTGAAGTTTGCCAATGAACATCTGAATGATTCAGAGGAGAACTGGGTGAAAGTGTTGTGGTCAGATGAGACCAAAATGGAGCTCTTTGGCATCAACTCAACTCGCCGTGTTTGGAGGAGGAGGAATGCTGCCTATGACCCCAAGAACACCATTCCCACCATCAAACATGGAGGTGGAAACATTATGCTTTGGGGGTGTTTTTCTGCTAAGGGGACAGGACAACTTCACCGCATCAAAGGGACGATGGACGGGGCCATGTACCATCAAATATTGGGTGAGAACCTCCTTCCCTCAGCCAGGGCATTGAAAAATGGGTTGTGGATGGGTATTCCAGCATGACAACGACCCAAAACACACGGCCAAGGCAACAAAGGAGTGGCTCAAGAAGAAGCACATTAAGGTCCTGGAGTGGCCTAGCCAGTCTCCAGACCTTAATCCCATAGAAAATCTGTGGAGGGAGCTGAGGTTCGAAGTTGCCAAAGCGTCAGCCTCGAAACCTTAATGACTTGGAGAAGATCTGCAAAGAGGAGTGGGACAAAATCCCTCCTGAGATGTGTGCAAACCTGGTGGCCAACTACAAGAAACGTCTGACCTCTGTGATTGCAACAAGGGTTTTGCCACCAAGTACTAAGTCATGTTTAGCAGAGGGGTCAAATACTTATTTCCCTCATTAAAATGCAAATCAATTCATAACATTTTTGACATGCATTTTTCTGGATTTTGTTGTTGTTATTCTGTCTCTCACTGTTCCAATAAACCTACCATTAAAATGATAGACTGATCATTTCTTTGTCAGTGGGCAAACGTACAAAATCAGCAGGGGATCAAATACTTTTTTCCCTCACTGTAGGTCCTGGATGGAAGGAAGCTTGGCCCCAGTGATGTACTGGGCCGTACACACTACCCTCAGGATGCTCTCGATGGTGCAGCTGTATAACTTTTTGAGGATCTGGGGACCCATGCCAAATCTTTTCAGTCTGCTGAGGGGGGGAAGGCGTTGTCGTGCCCTTTTCAAGACTGTCTTGGTGTGTTTGGACCATGATAGTTGGTTGGTGATGTGAACACCAAGGAACTTGAAGCTCTCGAGCCGCTCCACTACAGCCCCGTCGATGTGAATGGGGTCGTGCTCGGCCCTCCTTTTCCTGTAGTCCACGATCAGCTCCTTTGTCTTGCTCACGTTGAGGGAGAGGTTGTTGTCCTGGCACCACACTGCCAGGTCTCTGACCTCCTCCCTATAGGCTGTCTCATCGTTGTTGTCTCATCGTTGTCTACCACTGTTGTGTCATCAGCAAACTTAATGATGGTGTTGGAGTCGTGCCTGGCCACGCAGTCGTGGGTGAACAGGGAGTGCAGGAGGGGACTGTGCACGCACCCCTGACGGGGCCCCCGTGTTGATCAGCGTGGCAGATGTGTTCTTGCCTACCCTTACCACCTGGGGCGGCCCGTCAGGAAGTCCAGGATCCAGTTGCAGAGGGAGGTGTTTGTCCCAGGGTCCTTAGCTTAGTGATGAGCTTTGTCGGCACTACAGTGTTGAACGCTGAGCTGTAGTCAATGAACAGCATTCTCACATAGGTGTTCCTTTTGTCCAGGTGCGAAAGGGCAGTGTGGCGTGCAATTGAGATTGCATCATCTGTGTATTTGTTGGGGCGGTATGTGAGTGGAGTGGGTCTAGGATTTTCGGGATGATGGTGTTGATGTGAGTCACAACCAGCCTTTCACTACGGGGCGATAGTCATTTAGGTAGGTTACCTTCGCTTTCTTGGGCACAGGGACTATGGTGGTTTGCTTGAAACATGTAGGTATTACAGACTCGGTCAGGGAGAGGTTGAAAATGTCAGTTGAAGACACTTGCCAGTTGGTCCTCGCATGCACTGAGTACACGTCCTGGTAATCCATCTGGCCCTGCGACCTTGTGAATGTTGACCTGTTTAAAGGTCTTGCTCACATCGGCTACGGAGAGCGTGATCACACAGTCATCCGGAACAGTTGGTGCTCTCATGCATGCTTCAGTGTTGCTTGCCTCGAAGCGAGCATTAAAGGCATTTAGCTCGTCTGGTAGGCTCACGTCACTGGGCAGGTCACGGCTGGGTTTCCCTTTGTAGTCCAGAATAGTTTACAAGCCCTGCCACATCCGACGAGCATCAGAGCCGGTGTAGTAGGATTCAATCTTCGTCCTGTATTGACGCTTTGCCTGTTTGATGGTTGGTTTGAGGGCATAGCGGGGATTTCTTATAAATGTCCGGATTAGTGTCCCGCTTCTTGAAAGCGGCAGCTCTAGCCTTTAGCTTGGTGCGGATGTTGCCTGTTATCCATGACTTCTGTTTTTTTTTCTTCCCACCTTTATTTAACCAGGTAGGCCAGTTGAGAACAAGTTCTCATTTACAACTGCGACCTGGCCAAGATAAAGCAAAGCAGTGCGATAAAACAACAACAACACAGAGTTACACATGGGATAAACAAAAACATACAGTCAATAACAGAATAGAGAATCTATATACAGTGTGTGCAAATGTAATAAGTTATGGAGATAAGGCAATAAATAGGCCATTGTGCAAAATAATTACAATTTAGTATTAACACTGGAGTGATAGATGTGCAGAAGATGATGTGCAAATAGAGATACTGGCATGCAAATGAGCAAAATAAATAACAATATGGGGATGAGGTCGTTGGGTGGGCTAATTACAGATGGGCTGTGTACAGGTGCAGTGATCGGTAAGCTGCTCTGACAACTGATGCTTAAAGTTAGTGAGGGAGATAAGAGTCTCCAGCTTCAGAGAGTTTTGCAGTTCGTTCCAGTCATTAGCAGCAGAGAACTGGAAGGAGTGGCGGCCAAAGGAGGTGTTGGCTTTGGGGATGACCAGTGAGATATACCTGCTGGAGAGCATACCACGGGTGGGTGTTGCTATGGTGACCAATGAGCTAAGATAAGGCTGGGATTTGCCTAGCAGTGATTTATAGATGACCTGGAGCCAGTGGGTTTGGCGACGAATATGTAGTGAGGGCCAGCCAACGAGCGTACAGGTCACAATGGTGGGGGTAGTATATGGGGCTTTGGTGACAAAACGGATGGCACTGTGATAGACTACATCCAATTTGCTGAGTAGAGTGTTGGAGGCTATTTTGTAAATGACATCGCCGAAGTCAAGGATCGGTAGGATAGTCCGTTTTACGAGGGCATGTTTGGCAGCATGAGTGAAGGAGGCTTTGTTGCGAAATAGGAAGCCGATTCTAGATTTAACTTTGGATTGGAGATGCTTAATGTGAGTCTGGAACGACAGTTTATGGTCTAACCAGACACCTAGGTATTTGTAGTTGTCCACAAATTCTAAGTCAGACCCGCCGAGAGTAGTGATTCTAGTCGGGCGGGCGGGTGCAAGCAGCGTTCGATTGAAGAGCATGCATTTAGTTTTACTAGCGTTTAAGAGCAGTTGGAGGCTACGGAAGGAGTGTTGTATGGCATTGAAGCTCGTTTGGAGGTTTGTTAACACAGTGTCCAATGAAGGGCCAGATGTATACAAAATGGTGTTGTCTGCGTAGAGGTGGATCTGAGAGTCACCAGCAGCAAGAGCGACATCATTGATATACACAGAGAATAGAGTCAGCCCGAGAATTGAACCCTGTGGCACCCCCATAGAGACAGCCATAGGTCCAGACAACAGGCCCTCCGATTTGACACATTGAACTCTATCTGAGAAGTAGTTGGTGAACCAGGCGAGGCAGTCATTTGAGAAACCAAGGCTATTTAGTCTGCCAATAAGAATGCGGTGGTTGACAGAGTCTAAAGCCTTGGCCAGATCGATGAAGACGGCTGCACAGTACTGTATTTTATTGATTGCGGTTATAATATCGTTTAGGACCTTGAGCGTGGCTGAAGTGCACCCATCACCAGCTCGGAAACCAGATTGCATAGCAGAGAAGGTAGGTGGGATTCGAAATGGTCGGTGATCTGTTTGTTAACTTGGCTTTCAAATACTTTTGAAAGGCAGGGCAGGATGGATATAGGTCTGTAACAGTTTGGATCTAGAGTGTCACCCCCTTTGAAGAGGGGGATGAACGCAGCAGCTTTCCCATCTCTGGGGATCTCAGATGATACGAAAGAGAGTTTGAACAGGCTAGTAATAGGGGTTGCTACAATTTCGGCGTCTAATTTTAGAAAGAAAGGGTCCAGATTGTCTAGCCCAGCTGATTTGTAAGGGTCCAGATTTTGCAGCTCTTTCAGAACATCAGCTATCTGAATTTGGGTGAAGGAGAAGGGGGGGGCATGGGCAAGTTGCAGTGGAGGGTGAAGAGCTGGTGGCCAGATAGGGGTACCAGGTGGAAAGCATGGCCAGCCGTAGCAAAATGCTTGTTGAAATTCTCGATTATCGTAGATTTATCGGTGGTGACAGTGTCCCAAAACTTTTTGGAGTTAGTGCTACAGGATGCAAATTTCTGTTTGAGAAAGCTAGCCTTTGCTTTCCTAACTGATTGTGTATATTGGTTCCTGACTTCCCTGAAAAGTTGCATATCGTGGGGGCTGTTCGATGCTAATGCAGTACGCCACAGGATGTTTTTGTGCTGGTCAAGGGCAGTCAAGTCTGGGGTGGACCACGGGCTATATCTGTTCTTAGTTCTGAATTTTTTGAATGGGGCATGCTTATTTAAGATGTAGAGGAAAGCACTTTTAAAGAACAACCAGGCATCCTCTACTGACGGAATGAGGTCAATATCGATCCAGGATACCCGGGCCAGGTAAATTAGAAAGGCCTGTTCGCTGAAGTGTTTTAGGGAGCGTTTGACAGTGATGAGGGGTGGTCGTTTGACCGTGGACCCATTACGGACGCAGGCAATGAGGCAGTAATTGCTGAGATCCTGGTTGAAGACAGCGGAGGTGTATTTAGAGGGTAAATTAGTCAGGATGATATCTATGAGGGTGCCCATGTTTACGGATATAGGGTTGTACCTGGTAGGTTCCTTGATAATTTGTATAAGATTGAGTGCATCTAGTTTAGATTGTAGGACGGCCGGGGTGTTAAGCATATCCCAGTTTAGGTCACCAAGCAGTACGAATTCTGAGGATAAATGGGGGGCAATCAATTCACATATGGTGTCCAGGGCACAGCTGGGGGCTGAGGGGGGTCTGTAGCAAGCGGCAACAGTGATAGACTTATTTCTGGAAAGGTGGATTTTTTTGAGTAGAAGCTCAAACTGTTTGGGCACAGACCTGGATAGTATGATAGAGCTCTGCAGGCTATCTCTACAGTAAATTGCAACTCCGCCCCCTTTGGCAGTTCTATCTAGACGGAACATTTTGTAGTTGGGGATGGAAATTTCAGAGTTTTTGGTGGCCATCCTAAGCCAGGATTCAGACACTACTAGAATATCAGGGTTGGCGGAGTGTGCTAACGCAGTGCATAACTCAAACTTAGGGAGGAGGCTTCTGATGTTAACATGCAGAAACCAAGGCTTTTACGGTTACAGAAGTCAACAAATGATAGCGCCTGGGGAGTAGGAGTGATACTGGGGCTACAGGGCCTGGGTTAACCTCTACATCACCAGAGGAACAGAGAGGAGGAGTAGAATAAGGATACGGCTAAAGGCTTTAAGAACTGGTCTTCTAGTGCGTTGGGTACAGAGAATAAAAGGGGCAGATTTCCGGGGTTTGTAGAATAGATTCAGGGCATTATGTACAGACAAGAATATGGAAGGATATGAGTACAGTGGAGGTAAACCTAAGTGTTGGGTAACGATGAAAGAGATAGCATCACTGGAGGCACCGATTGAGCCGGTCTCCGCGTGTATGGGGGGTGGGACAAAGGAGCTATCTGAGGCAGGTTGAGCGGGACTGTGGGCTCTACAGTGAAATTGTATAATAAGAGCTAACCGAAACAGCAATAGGCAAGGCATATTGACATGGGAGAGAGGCATAAAGCAATCACAGGGGTTATTCGAGAGAGCTAAGACAACAACTGGTAATGGGGATGAAAGTTTGGGCTGAGGCTAAACAGATAAACTACGGAATTCACGACCGCACTGCTACGCCATCTTAGATTCTCTGGTTGGGATATGTACGTACGGTCACTGTGGGGACGACGTCATCAATGCACTTATTGATTAAGCCGGTGACTGAGGTGGTATACTCCTCAATGCCATTGGATGAATCCTGGAACATATTCCAGTCTGTGCTAGCAAAACAGTTCTGTAGCGTAGCATCCGCGTCATCTGACCACTTCCGTATTGATCGAGTCACTGGTACTTCCTGCTTTAGTTTTTGCTTGTTAGCAGGAATCAGGATATAATTTTGTTCAGATTTGCCAAATGGCGGTCGAGGAGAGCTTTTTATGCGTCTCTGTGTGTGAAGTAAAGGTGGTCTAGAGTTTTTTTCCCTCTGGTTGCACATGTGATATGCTGGTAGAAATGAGGTAAAACAGATTTAATTTTGCCTGCATTAAAGTCCCCGGCCACTAGGAGCGCCACTTCTGGATGAGCAGTTTCTTGTTTGCTTATGGCCTTATACAGCTCTTTGAGTGCGGTCTTAGTTCCAGCATCGGTTTGTGGTGGTAAATAGATGGCTATGAAAAATATAGATGAAAACTCTCTTGGTAGATAGTGTGGTCTACAGCTTATCTTGAGGTACTCTACCTCAGGCGAGCAATACCTTGAGACCTCCTCAATGTTAGACAAATAGACACACACCCCCACCCCTTGTCTTACCAAACGTAGCGGTTCTATCCTGCCGATGCACGGAAAACCCAGACAACTGTATATTATCCGTGTTCGTTCAGCCAATACGGTGAAACATAAGATATTACAGTTTTTATTGTCCCGTTGGTAGGATAGTCTCGAACATCCAGTTTATTCTCCAGTGATTGCACGTTGGCCAGTAGAACGGATAGTAGAAGCGGGTTACCCACTTGCCCACAAATTCTCACAAGGCACCCCGATCTCCGGCCCCTGTATTTCTGTCTTTTTCTTCTGCGAATGACGGGGATTTGGGCCTGGTCTCGGAGAAGCAGTATATCCTTCACGTCGGACTCGTTAAAGAAAAAATCTTTGTCCAGTTCAAGGTGAGTAATCATTGTTCTGATATCCAGAAGCTCTTTTTGGTCATAAGAGCAACTTTATGTACAAAATAAGTTACAAACAATGCGAAAAAACACACAAAATAGCACAGTTGGTTAGGAGCCCGTAAAACGGCAGCCACCCCTTTCGGCGCCATTTTGACTGAGCAGGGCTGGACATGGATGAAAGTATACGATCCCTACAAGCCAAGTAATTTCCTCCACCTGCTACCCTCTACCTTCTCCATACTGCACCAAACTACCTGTGGAGGGACCTTGGAGGATTAGGACCCTGCTTAGGGACCCAGAGATATGCCAGCATGTTGACAGACATGTTAAGCTACTGCCTGCGTCTTCCATGGCGCGCGTGGATAACAGTGGATGCATCAATTCAGGCTACAGTCGTGGTCAAAAGTTTTGAGAATGACACAAATACTAATTTTCACAAAGTCTGCTGCCTCAGTTTTGATGATGGCAATTTGCATATACTCCAGAATGTCATGAAGAGTGATCAGATGAATTGCAATTAATTGCAAAGTCCCTCTTTGCCATGAAAATGAACTTGATCCCCAAAAAACATTTCCACTGCATTTCAGCCCCTGCCACAAAAGGACCAGCTGACATCATGTCGGTGATTCTCTCGATTAACACAGGTGAGAGTGTTGGCGAGGACAAAGACTGGAGAATCACTCTGTCATGCTGATTGAGTTAGAATATCAGACTGAAAGCTTTAAAAAGGAGGGTGGTGCTTGAAATCATTGTTCTTCCTCTGTTAACCATGGTTACCTGCAGAAACACGTGCCGTCATCATTGCTTTGCACAAAAAGGGCTTCACAGGCAAGGATATTGCTGCTAGTAAGATTGCACCTAAATCAACCATTTATCGGATCATCAAGAACTTCAAGGAGAGAGGTTCAATTTTTTGTGAAGAAGGCGTCAGGGCATCCAGAAAGTCCAGCAAGCGCCAGGACCGTCTCTAAAGTTGATTCAGCTGTGGGATCGGGGCACCACCAGTGCAGAGCTTGCTCAGGAATGGCAGCAGGCAGGTTTGAGTGCATCTGCACGCACAGTGAGGCGAAGACTTTTGGGGATGGCTGGTGTCAAGAAGGGCAGCAAAGAGCCACTTCTCTCCAGGAAAAAACATCAGGGACAGACTGATATTCTGCAAAAGGTACAGTACAGGGATTGGACTGCTGAGGACTGGGGTAAAGTCATTTTCTCACATGAATCCCCTTTCCGATTGTTTGGGGCATCCGGAAAACACCTTGTCCGGAGAAGACAAGGTGGCGCTACCATCAGTCCTGTGTCATGCCAACAGTAAAGCATCCTGAGACCATTCATGTGTGGGTTGCTTCTCAGCCAAGGAGTGGGCTCACTCACATTTTGCTAAGAACACAGCCATGAATAAAGAATGGTACCAACACATCCTCCGAGAGCAACTTCTCCCAACCATCCAAGAACAGTTTGGTGATGACCAATGCCCTTTCCAGCATGATGGAGCAACTTGCCATAAGGCAAAAGTGATAACTAAGTGGTTAGGGGAACAAAACATTGACTTTTTGGGTCCATGGCAAAACTCCCCAGACCTTAATCCCATTGAGAACTTGTGGTGATCCTCAGAGGCGGGTGGACAAACAAAAACCCTCAAATTCTGACAAACTCCAAGCATTGATTATGCAAGAATGGGCTGCCATCACTCAGGATGTGGCCCCAGAAGTTAGGTGACAGCATGCCAGGGGCGGATTGCAGAGGTCTTGAAAAAGAAGGGTCAACACTGCAAATATTGACTCTTTGCATAAACTTAATGTAATTGTCAATAAAAGCCTTTGACACTTATGAATCTTAATTATACTTCAGTATACCATAGTAACATCTGACAAAAATATCTCATAACACTGAAAGCAGCGAACTTTGTGAAGACCAATACTTGTGTCAATCTCAAAACTTTTGACCACGACTGTAGGCCTAATGACAATCGCAGAATGTCATTAAAATATACGTAGGTGTTTTGTAACAGATGTCTCTTTCCATTCATTAAATTGCGGGTTGGGGTTTGGATGCTGAAATTAGTATGAGTTTACAATGTGCGTGGTAGCCTACAGGAGCTCCTTTGTTAAGTGATCGTTTGACAATCAGATGAAAACATCATGACTGGTTGTAGTTATGCCACATTAAAAGGCATAGGAGGCATGATAAGCTTTATCTGTACAGTACGGGCGTCTGTATGAGAGAGTAAGACTGTTTGGATTCTGACCAGAAGTAAAGCATGTCCCTGTAATAGAGCCTAAGGCATTTCTACACTCAGACCGTCTCCAGACAGATGGGCTTCCTTCAAGGTGCAGAGGGCACAGAGTCTATGGAGCACAAATCCTCTAGGTGTCTGGCTGAGGTAAAGGAAGTTCACTCAGGACACACACACACACACACACACACACACCAGGCACGTGCACATATAGGGCTCTTCCTGTGCAGAGCACATGCCCCTTTATCCTTCCAGTCTCCAAAGTGTGCATTTGGTGGTTAAATTTCCCCCAAAAAGTTTTGTGTATATATTTTTGGGTCGTTGTTGTTCTGAACTCACGTTCGTTATTAAATTACTTTTCAATTACATTTTTATAAAATTATACTATGAAGTTAGAAGGTGGATGGATATTATTATTTAAGAGCATTGATGATAAATCACAATCTAGTAATGTAGCTAGCTAGCCATTTTGTTAACTGTAGCATAATGGTAGCCTAATAAGTACAATTGCTAACAACATTATCAGTCATCATCATCAGTGATCACCATGCTCTCTTTACTGGCTTGTTTAGAAAATGGTAGGCTATAGTAAAGTAATATAGGGTATAGTAATTCTAGGGTACACTATTTCTCAGCATATTCGGTCCCACTTTAAATGAAGTGCAGCTTATAAAGGCTTCATAAAGCCTTCGCAAAACCTTCATAAACACCACATAATCGTGTCACAAATAATCTATAATCATATGTCATGCTTTATAAAGGGTACATAAATGTTGCATACCTTTGTGACATAATCACCAATGTCAAAGGTGTCATAACCCACTATGTCGAATATGACTTAAACATGCATTATAAAGGATGACACACGCTCTAAAGAGAATTCATGTTAGTAACATTACACCAGGCAACACTTACCTTGATGAAGGCCCCCAACATAAGGAAATTGAAAGTGGCTTTCTTCCGGAACTGTCACGCCCTGACTCAGGGGACTCTTATATGTTGAGTCAGGGTGTGTATATTCTTTGTTGTGTATGTTCTATGTTGTACGATCTAGTATGTATGGTTCTATGTTGGCGGTGTGGTTCCCAATCAGAGGCAGCTGTCGTTCGTTGTCTCTGATTGGGGACCATCGCAGGCAGCCTATTGGCACTAGTGGGTGGTGGGATCTTGTTCCGTGTAAGGTATGTTGTTTGTGTCTACCTTGGACTTCACGTTTCGTTCAGTTTGTTGTTTTGTCATTGTGTTTATTCGGTATAATAAACATGTATGCATATCACGCTGCACCTTGGTCCGTCCCGTCTATGAACGAACGTGACAGGAACCAAATTACATGTTTCTCAGTACACAAACATGCACACAACAATATAACGAGCCATAATGTGCAGTGCTGGGCCCAGTCAGGTCTTTGACACATTCGCCCTCTCCCCCGCTGAAAGATGTTGGCACCATTGTAACAGGTTGTAATCAAGCTCTGGTCTCCAGCATGAGAACAGAAGAGGAATAACTGGTGACTAGGTAGTCTCAGGTAGGAATACTCCAAATCATCTTGGCTCTGACAGACAAACGCAAGCTTTGCAGGTCCATCAACCCATCTATATACCTCTCACACCCTACAGTAACTTGTGGATCATGAGAACCTTCATAAATCGGCAGAACAATTATGAGCCATTTATTGACAATTTATGTAGTGTCCTGTAATACTTAGTTTGAAGTGAGACACCTTTGGTCATTCATAACACATCCATAAAGACTCTATATTGCGTGACAGTGTACTTACTACATTGAACAAAAATATTAACGCAACATGTAAAGTGTTGGTCCCATGTTTCATGAGCTTTCATGAAATGAAAGATCCCTTAAATGTTTCATAATCACAAAAAGCTTTTTTCTCTCAAATGTCGTGCACAAATTTGTTTACATCCCTGTTAGTGAGCATTTCTCATATGCCAAGATAATCCATCCACCTAACAGGTGTGGCATATCAAGAAGCTGATTAAACAGCATGATCATTACACAGGTGCACCTTGTGCTGGGGACAATAAAAGGCTGTCTTGTTTTGTACGCTTTGTACAAAATAATAAAATGCAGGACGACAGGATATTTATAAACGTACCTCTTTATTAACTAGCTATAACGTGCATGTCCATGTGTCTCTGGCCATGATCATCTTAGAATGACCTCACCACCTGGGTGGTCTTAACCAATCATTGCACAGTATGATGCATCCAATTACAATTCAGTATGGTGACACATATGAATATTACATCCCCCCTTCTTTTAAAAAAAGAAAAAATATGTGGAACAATAAAGCGTTTCTTTTGAATATATGCTCTGTAGTTTGAACTCGAGGTAAGTAACCATTTAAACTGCACCAACTGCATCAACATAACAGACAAACAATGATTCAGCATATTGTTATTTTTAGAACAAATATTTCTCAGCAACTCAGCTTTTCACTGTAGCAATGACATCTCAACATATCAAACAAATACAATACCAAAGCATTTCAAGTTAACTTTCAATAACAAGTTTACAGTCTGGAAACTCTTTTAGGGCAGCGATCCGCCTACACCCTTTGACATTTCAGAGGTCTAGGACAGCTCTAGGCTTGACCTCTCTTCCTGACCTTGTGTGATATGAAGCTGAGCATGCTTCTGTGTCAGTCAACAGTTCTTGTGGTGTTGCAGGTAAGTATGGTGTATGTTGTGTTGTGTCTGTGTTTAGTCCATCCCGTTCTCTTTCAGGGGAACAGTTCATCTCGTCAGTGTGTTGTTCTTTTGTGTTCAGTAGGTGACGGCGATTGCGGCGGTACACCGCTCCTTCTGCGGTGCGAACGTGATATGAACGTTCAGTGTCAGCTGGTTGGATGACGACTGCTGGCTTCCAGTAGCCATGCTCCTGGATTCTAACTGACTCTCCGTCGTTCAGTGGTGGCAGTGGTCTGGCTGACCTGTCGTAGTATCGCTTTTGCTGTTGCTGTCTCTGTGCACGTTTTGCATGCACTTCCTTGTAGCTGACGACCTCAGGTTGCAGCTGCTGGTTGGTGCTGGGGAGGATTGAGTCGAAGTCTGCGGCTCATCAACAGCTGGGCTGGTGATTTGAAGTTGTCAACTGGAGTGTTGCGGTATTCAAGGAGACTGAGGTAGGGGTCTCTCTTGTCTGCTTTTGCTTTGTCCATGAGTGATTTAGCGATCTGCACAGATTTTTCAGCAAGGCCATTACTTTGAGGGTAATGTGGGCTTGTGGTGACGTGTGTGAACTCCCATGCTTTTTGTGAAGGATTCAAACTCATTTGATTTGTAACAGGGCCCATTGTCAGATATTGAAGTCTCTACAATGCCATGCCTGGCAAAGGCTGCTTTCAGCTTGTGTATCACAGCTGCAGATGTGGTGCTGTGAAGCTTGTCGAGTTCGAAGTATCTGCTGTAGTAGTCCACTGTTATAATGTAGTCCTCGTTGTTCCACGTGAACAGATCGGTTGCCACGACCTGCCAGGGTCGGTCTGGGATACGGTGAGGTAACATTGGCTCTTTGGTGTTCGAGGGGCGTCGTTCAAGACACGTGGGGCATTTACCAACCATGTCCTCTATTTGTTTGCACATTCGGGCCAAAACAAAATGTTCCGTGCTCTCTGTTTGCACTTTTCCATGCCCATGTGTCCAGCATGGATCTTTGTCAAAATCTCTTCTCTGAGACTGGTAGGAATGATGATTTTCTCTCCTTTGAAAATGATTCCGTTGATCTGTGATAGTTCGTCACGATGGTTCCAGAACTCTGAGACGCTCTGAGGGCATTTTCTCCTCTCCTCAGGCCATCCTGACTGTGTGACTTTCCTCAGCTGTGTGAGTTGTGTGTCTTTTTCTGTTTCTGCTCGGATCTCCTTCAGTTTTGTGTCACTAACTGGTAAGTTGCTGTACACAGTGTGCACCTGCATGTCCATGCCTTCACTGAGGCTGCTGTCCTTGTAGGTAAGAAACTTCCTGGAGAGTGTGTCTGCGACAGGGATGTCTTTGCCTGGACGGTGAGTGATTGTGAAGTCGTATTTTTGTAGTTGAAGGATCATTCTCTGTAGCCTTGGCGGGGCTGCGGCTAACGGTTTCCTCATGATTGACTCGAGGGGCTTGTGGTCTGATTCCACAATGACTTGTCGTCCATAGACATACTGATGGGAAACGCACATCCGAACAGAATGGCGTACAGCTCCTTTTCGATTTGAGCGTAGTTGATTTCACAGTCTGTGAGAGATTTGGAAGCGTAGCCGATGGGTTTTCCTTCTTGCAGTAGCACTGCCCCTAGTCCATACTTTGGCGCGTCCACCTGGAGTCTGAGCTCTTTGTTGGGGTCGTAGTAGGCAAGGATTGGTCCTGGTTCTCGTGATCAAGTCTTTCACTTTCTGGAAGCGATGTCGTGTTGGTTGTCCCAGAGGAACTCACTGGACTGCTTTAGCAGCTGACGCAAAGGTGCATTAGCATTGGAGAGGCTGGGTGCGAACTTGGCTAAGTAGTTGACCATGCCAAGCACTGTTTCCAGCTCTGCGCGGTTCTTTGGTGGCTCCATTTCCTTTATGGCTGAGATCTTCTGCGGATCTGGCTTGATTCCATTCGCTGTGAGAAGATGCCCGAAGTAGCTGACCTCTGAAGCGCCGACTGTGCTCTTCTCGGGGTTGAGCCGGACTCCTCTCTCGCGGGACCTTTGCAGCATCGCGCTGAGGTTTCTGTCGTGTTCCTCTTTGGTTCGACCATAGACAAGGATGTCGTCCCACAATTGCCACGACTCCGTCGAGGCCTTCGTACACCTCGTCGATCTTTCGCTGAAACTTCGTCTTGGGCTGAGATAATCCCAAAAGGCAGGCGACGGAACCTGTAGCGTCCAAACGGTGTGTTGAGCGTTGTGAGCTTAGATGACTCTTCTGTGAGCTTTGATAGCCCAGTAGCCTGATCTGGCGTCCATGACACTGAGTAGCGTGCGCCCGCTAGCTTGTGTGTGATGCCATCTAGCGTCGGTAAGGGGGTAATGGGGGCGTTTGATAGCCTTGTTCAAGTCTCTTGGGTCGAGACATACTCTGAGCTTGCCTGTCCGTGGTTTCTCCACCACCACTAGCGCGTTGACCCAATCCGTCGGTTCTGTAACCTTGGTGACGATGTCAGATTGCTCCATGCTCTCCAACTCTTTCTTCAGACGGGCGCGGAGAGCAAGTGGAATCTTTCTCGGTGGGTAGATCACAGGGGGTTGCGTCTGGGTTAAGGTGAATGGTACATTCTCCTGGGAATAGTCCTATTCCTGTAAAAACATCAGCAAACTCCTCCATGACATTCTCTATCTCTACTGGTGCTGTCACTGATAAAACTAGCTTGATAAGGTCCATGTCTAAACATGCTTTAAGACCTAGCACTGCAGGTGCTCGAGTGTCAACAACGTAAAAGTCCAACATCATGTCCCTTTCCTTGTATTTGCATTTGAGAGTGCATGTGCCTTTTACTGGGAGCTGTTCACCACCATAACCAGTCAGTCTGCACGTGGTGGGCTGTAGCTCACACTCAGATGTCAAGCTTCTGTACTTACTCAGAGGAATAATGTTTACTTGTGCACCAGTGTCTAGTTTGAATTTTAGCTCTGTGCCTTGTCTTCCTATCTCAATGTCAGCAAAGGCTTGCTCTGTCTCTGATATCTGACTTTTCTGTGTCACTGAATCAATAAACAGTTCATCAGCATTTGACTCTTTGATTGACATTTCATCTTCACTCACTGTATGTACTGTTTTTCCACGGTAAACTCTGCACACTTTTGCAAAGTGATTCCATTTTCCACATTTAGTACACTGTTTGCCTTTAGCTGGGCAATTCCCCTGTTCGCCATGCACTTTGTATCCACAATATCCACATGTTTTGGGGCGTTTGGAGTCTGTGTCGCTCTGTTTTGGAGTTCTGTCTGTCTCCGTTCTGAAACATGCTCTCTGGGCACTGGAGGTGTGCTTTGATGTCTGCCTGACTGCGTGCACTGCTTGTTCACGTGATGCGCTCATGCTGCCGCCTGAAATGGTTTTCATCTGAACCTGTGCTAGCTCGTGAGATCTGGCTATGTCGATAGCTTTGTCCAGCGTTAACTCTGATCCAACATTCAAAAGTTTCTCTCTCACTCGCGGTGATTGTATTCCAAATACAATACGGTCCCTGACCATCTCATCCTTGTTTGCATAATCACAGTCTTTCACAAGCAGACGCAGCTCAGTGACAAACTGTTCAAACGATTCACTAGCGCCTTGTACTTTCTCATGGAATTTGTACCTAGCGAAAATTGTATTGGTCTTTGGCAAAACATATGCTTCAAAACGATCGTAGTATGTTTTCAGTACCTTTGATTCAGCCTCGGTAAGTGTCCATGTGTTGTAAATGTCTCTCCCTTTTTCACCCGATCCAGAGGAGCAGGTAGCTGCACTTTTCCTCTTCTCCTCTTTCCTTCAGAGGACCCGTGAACATCAGCTCCACATGCTGTTTGAACTTACGCCATGCATCGGGTAGATTTGTAGACCCCCAATCCATTCGAGGTGAAGGAACTCCAGCAAAATCCATCTTTTAGTCCTTTTACTCTGACACCATGTCTTGTTTTGTACGCTTTGTACAAAATAATAAAATGCAGGACGACAGGATATTTATAAACGTACCTCTTTATTAACTAGCTATAACGTGCATGTCCATGTGTCTCTGGCCATGATCATCTTAGAATGACCTCACCACCTGGGTGGTCTTAACCAATCATTGCACAGTATGATGCATCCAATTACAATTCAGTATGGTGACACATATGAATATTACAAAGGCCACTCTAAAATGTGCAGTTTTGTCACACAAAAACAATGCCACAGGTGTCTCAAGTTTTGAGGGAGCGTGCAATTGGCATGCTGACTGCAGGAATGTCCACCAGAGCTGTTGCCAGAGAATTTCATGTTCATTTCTCTACCATAAGCCGCCTCCAACATTGGTTTAGAGAATTTGGCAGTATGTCCAACCAGCCTCATAACCATAGACCATGTGTATGGAGTCATGTCAGCGAGCGGTTTGCTGATGTCAATGTTGTGAACAGAGTGCCCCATGGAGGCGGTGGGGTTATGGTATAGGCAGGCATAAGCTACGGACAACGAACACAATTGCATTTTATCGATGGCAATTTGAATGCAAAAATGGAATGCAAAAACAGTGACAAGATCCTGAGGCCCATTGTGAGGCCCATTTTATTTTTAAGGTATCTGTGGCCAACAGATGCATATCTGCATTCCCAGTCATGTGAAATCCATAGTTTAGGGCCTAATTTATTTATTTCACTGTAACTCAGTAAAATCAATGAAATTGTTGCATGTTGCGTTTATATTTTTGTTCAGTATATAAAGTAATTCATAACACATACATATTAATGAGGCAAATGAGGCAAAACACTTAAGGAATTATCACTATCAGCTGCAACCAGTGGCGGTCGGTGACATTTAAGATGAGGGAGGACGATTTTTTTTTGATGAGCATAGCCTTATTTCTATTACAGCATATTGGATGACTGTCATTCATATTCCATTCACCCAGCTCAATGTAACATCGATAGGTTTAGGCTACTACATGGTACTAGAATTTTGCCTATACCCATCATGAGGTTGCTACAACCTAACCTATGAAAGAAAGTTTACAACGTAGGTGCACAGGTCGAGAGAAAATATTAAGTAATCAACGGGTGCTTTTGTAAATTCACTCTGGCTATATACTCCGATTTCAGAGCACTCTCATCTGTGTGCCAGAGCACAGAATAACTGATGAATTTATGGACATGGAACATGAATATGACCGGTGTCAGTAAACGTTGGCAAAAAAAACGTAATTAAATTGTTGCCAGCAGCACAGTTACAGTCACTAACGCTCTAGATAACATGACAACAGCCTAATCAGCTCTGCTAAGGCGAGTAAAATGGTCAGAGTGAGGTTTTCTCTCATTTGTGTCTGGAAGTAGCTAGCCAACTTTAGCCAGCTTGGGTGCTTGACTGCCGTTGTGAGGTCAGAACGCTCGGATCAACCCTACTGAACGCTCCAAAAGCGTCTTGCTCTGAATTTACAAATGGACAATCTGACAACGCTCTGAATTTACGAACGCCCAGTGCGCACTATGAGCACACTCTGGCACTCCAGAGTGAATTTACGAACACACCCAAGGTGACAGGCAGTGACACATTCAATATCGCCTTGCACACTCTTGCCTGCATCTAGCTGATCTAGGGTGTAATCATTAGTGCAACAGTTGCAAACAAGTTTCTATTGGACAAATTCAGGTATGTTTATCCCCGTTTTGTTCCGTTTGCTTACGTTTAAGAAAGGTTTTTCAACAGAATCGGTGGAATGAATACACCCCTGATCACACGCAACCACAGTTCACTTTTATAGCAGCCGCATACAAACAGCTTGATTTATATATAATTCCTTCTCGCAACTGTCTACGTGCTCTCCTCCTCTCACCTTTTTCCTTAGCTTGTGGACTTCAGTGCACAACACATCAGCTGTCTGTGACCAGGCAAAAGCCAATCCTTCATATCATGACCACTAACTGCTACACACAGCCTACATCGTTGTCACATCAATCACCATAGCTACTAGAACTAATGCGTTAGTAAACCCGCTACAATCATGCAGTACAGTGTACAGTCAGCAGCAAGCACTTTAGCAGATACACCAGCAGGCCTCTGAGGCAATAAATCAATAAAACCAAAAGCTTACCTTTGCTTGGAAGAGTTTGAGTGTTGGATAGCCATAGCCAGCTAGCTAACATAGCATCCCTCTCTGTTTGAGCTGGGTTTTTGAGTAGGCTAAACTAGCTAGCTGCATTTGATGCTAGCTAAGTAAGTGAAAGTGAAAAAATATATATACTACAAAATATAGCTAGCTCTCTCTCTCTCGCTCGCTTCTTAATTTTGGAAGAAATTAATTTGGTAAAAACTGTTAAACTATTGTCTTTCTCTCTCTTTGAGTCAACTACTCACCACATTTTATGCACTGCAATACTAGCTAGCTATAGCTTATGCTTTCAGTTCTAGATTCATTCTCTGATCCTTTGATTGGGTGGATAACGTGTCAGTTCATGCTCAAGAGCTCTGATAAGTTGGAGGAACTAGAACTGAGCCCTGGGGGACACCAGTGGTGAGAGCACGTGGTGCGGAGACAGATTCTCGCCACGCCACTTGGTAGGAGCGACCTGTCAGGTTGGACGCAATCCAAGAGTGAGCCGCGCCGGAGATGCCCAACTCGGAGAGGGTGGAGAGGAGGATCTGATGGTTCACAGTATCAAAGGCAGCAGACAGGTCTAGAAGGACAAGAGCAGAGGAGAGAGAGTTAGCTTTAGCAGTGTGGAGAGCCTCCATGACACAGAGAAGAGCAGTCTCAGTTGAATGACCAGTCTTGAAACCTGACTGGTTTGGATCAAGAAGGTCATTCTGAGAGAGATAGCAAGAGAGTTGGCTAAAGACGGCACGCTCAAGAGTTTTGGAGAGAAAAGAAAGAAGGGATACTGGTCTGTAGAATGGCCTTGCTGAAGAGCTCAGTGACTTTCAACGTGACACCGTCATAGAATGCCACCTTTCCAACAAGACAGTTCGTTAAATTTCTGCCCTGCTAGAGCTGCCCCAGTCAACTGTAAGTGCTGTTACTGTGAAGTGGAAACGTCTAGGAGCAACAACGGTTCAACCGCGAAGTGGTAGGCCACACTAGCTCACAGAACGGGACCGCAGAGTGCAGAAACGCGTAGCGCGTACAAATTGTCTGTCCTCGGTTGCAACACTCACTACCGAGTTCCAAACTGCCGCTGGAAGCAACGCCATGGGTTTTCATGGCCGAGCAGCCGTACACAAGCCTAAGATCACCATGTGCAATGCCAAGCGTCAGCTGGAGTGGTGTAAAGCTCGCCGCCATGGGACTCTGAAGCACCATCTGGCAGTCCGATGGATGAATCTGGGTTTGGTGGATGCCAGCAAAATGATACCTGCCCCAATGCATAGTTCCAACTGTAAATGTTGGTGGAGGAGGAATAATGGTCTGGGGTTGTTTTTCATGGTTTAGGCTAGGCCCCTTAGTTCCAGTGAAGGGAAATCTTAACACTACAGAATACAATGACATTCTGGACGATTCTGTGCTTCCAACTTTGTGGCAACAGTTTTGGGAAGGCCCTTTCCTGTTTCAGCATGACAATGCCCCTATGAACAAAGCGAGGTCCAGAAATGGTTTGTCGAGATCAGTGTGGAAGAACATGACTGGACTACTCAGAGCCCTGACCTCAACCCCATCGAACACCTTTGGGATGAATTGGAACGCTGACTGTGAGCCAGGCCTAATCGCCCAACATCAGTGCCCGACCTCACTAATGATGTTGTGGCTGAATGAAAGCAAGTCCCTGCAGCAATGTTCCAACATCTAGTGGAAAGCCTTCCCAGAAGAGTGGAGGCTGTTATTGCAGCAAAGGGGGGACCAACTCCATATTAATGCCCATGATTTGGAATTAGATGTTCGACGAGCAGATGTCCACAAACTTTTGGTAATGTAGTGTATGTGACACTGTGATGCCATTCATCCAATAGGAGCCCTGCTTGAATACATTTTACCAAATCGTATATTGAGAGTGTCAGCCGCAATAACAAAACTGAATGTGATTTGGCGCCTCTAATGCATTTTAGTGGTTTTCAGTATGATTCAGTCCAGGACTGTGGACTTTCTGATTCTCTGTAAAGCTTACTGAGAAAACACAGAACACATTTGACATACACATGTTGTGTGGACATTCACTTCTTGTGTTGTTTGTTCTAACAGTCATTTTGCTACCGGGTTTTCTGCCCTCTTGTTTTGTTTCTGCTGAGTAAATCCATGGCTGCCTACAGAGAGGGCACAGTCCCCCAGTCCATGGGGTAAGCTCTTCCCTCTGAGCTGGCAGCGTTTGTTGGCCAGCTCACCTTGTGGTTGTTGAGACAGCATTGTGATAGATGGCCGATTAGGCAAGAAGAATCTTTCCCTTGACAGGGGTGGCAGTAAATAACAACACATACAGCCAGCCTTCTTTGATGTGTGGACTATGCCACGTTGTAGACCTGAGGTTTTGCATCATTTTCTGATGCTGAAGCCATATACTGTAAGCAGAGCAAGCGCATAGGTTAATTTGGATCATTTTGATATGAAAGGTTATTAATTCTGTGTTTCGTCAGTGTACATCAGTGGAGGCTCCTCAGAGGAGGAAGGGGAGGACCATTCTCCTCAGTGAATTTAATAAAAATAAAAACTGTAAAACATTGAAACAGTTATCCTTTTTAGATAAAACTATACTAAATATATTCACGTCACCAAATAATTGATTAAAACACACTTTTTTGCAATGAAGGTCTACAGTAGCCTCAACAGCAATCTGTAGGGTAGCACCATGGTGTAGCCGGAGGACAGCTAGCTTCCGTCCTCTTCTTGGTACATTGACTTCAATACAAAACCTAGGAGGCTCTTGGTTCTCACACCCTTCCATAGACTTACACAGTAATTATTACAACTTCCGGAGGACGTCCTCCAACCTATCAGAGCTCTTGCAGCGTGAACTGACATGTTGTCCACCCAATCAAAGGGTCAGAGAATGAATCTGAAAGCATAAGCTACAGCTAGCTAGCACTGCAGTGCATAAAATGTGGCGAGTAGTTGACTCAAAGAGAGAGAAAGACAATAGTTGAACAGTTTTGAACAAATTAATTTCTTCAAAAATGAAGGAGAAGCAAGAGAGAAAGAGATTTTGTAATTTCTTTTCACTTTCAGTTTCAGTTACTTAGCTAGCAAATGCAGCTGGCTAGTTTAGTTACTCAAACACCCGGCTCAAACAGAGGGATGCTATGTTAGCTAGCTGGCTATGACTATACAACACAACACTGGAGTTCTTCCAAGTCCAGGTAAGCTTTTGGTTTTATTAATTTATTGCCAACGGGGCCCGCTGGTATAACTGCTTACTGACTATACATTGTAACGTTACTGCATGATTGTAGCGGGTTTACAAACGCATTAGTTCTATTAGCTATGTTGACTAGGACATTAATTTAGCTAATATGTTTTTTTCGCCTGGTCACATACAGCTGATGTGTTGTTCATTGAAGTCCACAAATGAAAGGAAAAAGTGAGAGGAGGAGAGTGCATAGAGGTGTGGTCCTCTGTAGCTCAATTGGTAGAGCATGGCGCTTGTAATGCCAGGGTAGTGGGTTCGATCCCCAGGACCACCCATACCTAAAAATTTATGCACACAAGACTGTAAGTCGCTTTGGATAAAAGCGTCTGCTAAATGGCATATTTTTTTATTTTTTATTATTATAGGCAAGAAGGAATGCAACGTGGCTGCTATGAAAGTGAACTGTGTTTATGCGTGATCAGGTGTGTGTTCACTCCGGCAATTCTGTTGAAAAACGTTTCTTAAACTGAAGCAAACGAAACGGGGATCAAAAATACCTGAATTTGTCCAATATAAACTCTCGTTTGCAACTGTTGGACTAATGATTACACCCTAGATCAGCTAGACGCAGGCAAGAGTGTGCAAGGCAGTATTGAATGTGTCACTGTCTGTCATCAACAAACAAAAACATCTCGACCTGTGTGCACTTACGTTGTGAAATCTAATTAATAGGCTAGGTTGTAGCAACCTCATGATGGGTATAGGGAAAATTTAGTATCATGTAGTAGCCTAAACCTAGCGATGTTACAATGAACTGAGTGAATGGAATATGAATGACAGTCATCCAACATGCTATAATAGAAATTAGGCCATGCTCATAAAAATAAGAAAATCGTCCTCCCTCATCATAAATGGCAGTGACTCCCACTGGTGTACATGTACTGTTCCTCTGATATACAGTGGCCATCAGTAGCCCATTAGGTTTACAGTATAGCACCATAATGAATTGATCTTCTCTAATACTCACAGGACAGTGGCGGCTCGTGATTGGAGTGGCATGATATATGATTGCTGGTAGCATCTTACGCTGGGGAAACAAACAACAGTGTTGCGAATTGGGCACAGCGACAGAGACATGTTTTTTTTTGTCCTACCAGATCCACGAGAAGGTTCTAGATAGTGTATCCCTCTGTCCTTCGACTGTTGATAGATGTCCGGCTCAGGTCCCAGGTAGTCTTCACGGATCCACCTGTACCCAAATATCCGAGACCCGATCTGGCACCTGAGAAGGTCCGGATCCAAAGTTCCAAATAATTTCCTGGGTCGGTTCTGAATGATTGTCACGGGTCTTGGGTATACAATTTTAACTGACTGTCTGGAAAGACAGAGAGACAGAGAGACAGAGAGACAGAGAGAGACAGAGAGACAGAGAGACAGAGAGAGAGAGAGAGAGAGAGAGAGAGAGAGAGAGAGAGAGAGAGAGAGAGAGAGAGAGAGAGAGAGAGAGAGAGAGAAGAGAGAGAGAGAGAGAGAGAGAGAGAGAGAGAGAGAGAGAGAGAGAGAGAGAGAGAGAGAGAGAGAGAGAGAGAGAGAGAGAGAGAGAGAGCCCCCACTCCCACAAAGAGGGCCTCAACATGAAAGTCACACATACGCCCAGGCCGTGAGCAGGCAAACAGGCCCAACACCCACTCTTACACTAGCCCAAGCCAATGACATGTACCAGATGCTCAGCAGGCTCTGTTCACAATTACTGGCCTGAGGCCAAACCACACAACCAACAACATTAGACACTTTATGGAACACAAAGCCTTCACTATTTCATCCTGGAATATCCAAGGCCTGAGGTCATCTGCCTTTGGCCTACAGAGCAGGAATCTGGACTTCACCAAAGAAATCGGAAATACAGACATTGTCATCCTAGAAGAAACATGGTATAGAGGAGACGGACCCACTGGTTGCCCTCTAGGTTACAGAGCTGGTAGTCCCATCCACCAAACTACCAGGTGTGAAACAGGGAAGGGACTCAGGGAGTATGCTAATTTGGTATAGAGCAGACCTAACTCACTCTATTCAATTAATCAAAACAGGAACATTTTACATTTAGTTAGAAATTCAAAAAGGAAATTATCTCAACTGAGAAAAATGTCCTCCTGTGTGCTACCTATATCCCCCCACTAG
This sequence comes from Coregonus clupeaformis, assembly GCF_020615455.1. Classification (NCBI taxonomy): domain Eukaryota; kingdom Metazoa; phylum Chordata; class Actinopteri; order Salmoniformes; family Salmonidae; genus Coregonus; species Coregonus clupeaformis. Next base: position 52,523 of record NW_025534818.1, read on the forward strand.
AATCCCCATACTTTAATGAAGACAGTTTCTCCATCCTGAGGGGGAAATCAATCATTTCCAGACCCAGGGACATGTACTAGTCTGTGGCGACCTAAATGCCAGAACTGGACAAGAACCTGACACCCTCAGCACACAGGGGGACAAACACCTACCTGGAGATGACAGCATTCCCTCCCCCATATGCCCCCCTAGGCACAACTACGACAACATAACCAACAAAAACGGGTCACGACTCCTGCAGCTCTGTCGCACACTGGGTATGTACATAGTCAATGGTAGGCTTTGAGGGGACTCCTATGGTAGGTACACCTATAGCTCATCTCTTGGCAGTAGTACTGTAGACTACTTTATCACTGACCTCAACCCAGAGTCTCTCAGAGCGTTCACAGTCAGCCCACTGACACCCCTATCAAACCACAGCATAATCACAGTCTACTTGAACAGAGCAATACTCAATCTTGAGGCATCAAAGCCAAAGGAACTGAATAATATTAAGAAATGCTATAGATGGAAGGAAAGTAGTGTAGAAACCTACCAAAAAACAATTAGGAAACAACAAATTCAATCCATTCTAGACAACTTCCTGGACAAAACGTTCCACTGTAATAGTGAAGGTGTAAACTTGGCAGTAGAAAACCTAAACAGTATATTTGACCTCTCAGCTTCCCTATCAAATCAAAAAATCTCTAACAGAAAACCAAAGAAAAGTAATAACAGTGATAAATGGTTTGATGAAGAATGCAAAAACCTAAGAAAGAAATTGAGAAACCTATCCAACCAAAAACATAGAGACCCAGAAAACCTGAGCCTACGCCTTCACTATGGTGAATCACTAAAACAATACAGAAATACACCACGGAAAAAGAAGGAACAGCATGTCAGAAATCAGCTCAATGTAATTGAAGAATCCATAGACTCTAACCACTTCTGGGAAAATTGGAAAACACTAAACAAACAACAACACGAAGAGCTATCTATCCAAAACAGAGATATATGGGTAAACCACTTCTCCAATCTTTTTGGCCCTATAACAGAGAACAAACAGCAAAAAAATATACATGATCAAATGCAAATCTTAGAATCAACTATTAAGACTACCAGAACCCACTGGATTCTCCAATTACATTGAATGAACTACAGGACAAAATACAAACACTCCAACCCAAAAAGTCCTGTGGTGTTGATGGTATCCTCAATGAAATGATAAAATATACAGACCACAAATTTTAATTAGCTATACTTAAACTCTTTAACATCATCCTTATCTCTGGCATCTTCCCCAATATTTGGAACCAAGGACTGATCACCCCAATCCACAAAAGTGGAGACAAATTTGACCCCAATAACTACCGTGGGATATGCGTCAACAGCAACCTTGGGAAAATCCTCTGCATTATCATTAACAGCAGACTAGTTCATTTCCTCAGTGAAAACAATGTACTAAGCAAATGTCAAATTGGCTTTTTACCAAATTACCGTACGACAGACCACGTATTCACCCTGCACACCCTAATTGACAAACAAACAAACCAAAACAAAGGCAAAGTCTTCTCATGCTTTCTTGATTTCAAAAAAAGCTTTTGACTCAATTTGGCATGAGGGTCTGCTATACAAATTGATGAAATGTGAGGTTGGGGGAAAAACATACGACATTATAAAATCCATGTACACAAACAACAAGTGTGCGGTTAAAATAGGCAAAAAACACACACATTTCTTTCCACAGGGCCGTGGGGTGAGACAGGGATGCAGTTTAAGCCCCACCCTCTTCAACATATATATCAACGAATTGGCGAGGGCACTAGAACAGTCTGCAGCACCCGGCCTCACCCTACTAGAATCTGAAGTCAAATGTCTTCTGTTTGCTGATGATCTGGTGCTTCTGTCACCAACCAAGGAGGGCCTACAGCAGCACCTAGATCTTCTGCACAGATTCTGTCAGACCTGGGCCCTGACAGTAAATCTCAGTAAGACAAAAATAATGGTGTTCCAAAAAGGTCCAGTTGCCAGGACCACAAATACAAATTCCATCTAGACACCGTTGCCCTAGAGCACACAAAAAACTATACATACCTCGGCCTAAACATCAGCGCCACAGGTAACTTCCACAAAGCTGTGAACGATCTGAGAGACAAAGGCAAGAAGGGCCTTCTATGCCATCAAAAGGAACATAAAATTTGACATACCAATTAGGATCTGGCTAAAAATACTTGAATCAGTTATAGAACCCATTGCCCTTTATGGTTCTGAGGTCTGGGGTCCGCTCACCAACCAAGAATTCACAAAATGGGACAAACACCAAATTGAGACTCTGCATGCAGAATTCTGCAAAAACATCCTCCGTGTACAACGTAAAACACAAAATAATGCATGCAGAGCAGAATTAGGCCAATACCCGCTAATTATCAAAATCCAGAAAAGAGCCGTTAAAATTCTATAACCACTTAAAAGGACGATTCCAAACCTTCCATAACAAAGCCATCACCTACAGAGAGATGAACTTGGAGAAGAGTCCCCTAAGTAAGCTTGTCCTGGGGCTCTGTTCACAAACACAAACAGACCCCACACAGCCCCAGGACAACAACAACAACAACAACAACACAATTGGACCCAACCAAATCATGAGAAAACAAAAAGAGAATTACTTGATACATTGGAAAGAACAAACAAAAAAACAGAGCAAACTAGAATGCTATTTGGCCCTAAACAGAGAGTACACTGTGGCAGAATACCTGACCACTGTGACTGACCCAAACTTAAGGAAAGCTTTGACTATGTACAGACTCAGTGAGCATAGCCTTGCTATTGAGAAAGCCCGCCGTAGAGCAGACCTGGCTCTCAAGAGAAGACAGGCTATGTGCACACTGCCCACAAAATGAGGTGGAAACTGAGCTGCACTTCCTAACCTCCTGCCAAATGTATGACCATATTAGAGACACATATTTCCCTCAGATTACAGCGATCCACAAAGAATTCGAAAACAAACCCAATTTTGATAAACTCCCTTATCTACTGGGTGAAAAACCACAGTGTGCCATCACAGCTGCAAGATTTGTGACCTGTTGCCACAAGAAAAGGGGCAACCAGTGAAGAACAAACACCATTGTAAATACAACCCATATTTATGTTTATTTATTTTCCCATTTGTACTTTAACTATTTGCACATTGTTACAACACTGTATATATACATAATATGACATTTGTAATGTCTTTATTCTTTTGAAACTTCTGAGTGTAATGTTTACTGTTAATATTTATTGTTTATTTCACTTTTGTTTACTATCTACTTCACTTGCTTGCAATGTTAACACACGTTTCCCATGCCAATAAAGCCCTTAAATTGAATTGAATTGAATTGAATTGAGAGAGAGAGAGAGAGAGAGAGAGAGAGAGAGAGAGAGAGAGAGAGAGAGAGAGAGAGAGAGAATTTTGTTTTGATCCTGTAATCGAACCCACAATTGCTGATGCTCCAGATACTCAACTAGTCTCAAGAAGGCCAGTTTTATTAGTTCTTTAATCAGCACAACAGTTTTTAGCTGTGCTAACATTATTGCAAAAGGGTTTTCTAATGATCAATTAGCCTTTTAAAATGATAAACTTGGATTAGTAAACACAACGTGCCATTGGAACACAGGACCGATGGTTGCTGATAATGGGCCTTTGTATGCCTATGTAGATATTCCATAAAAAATCAGCCGTTTCCAGCTACAATAGCCATTTACAACATTAACAATGTCTACACTGTATTTCTGATCAATTTTATGTTATTTTAATAGACAAAAAAATTGCTTTTCTTTCGAAAACAAGGACATTTCTAAGTGACCCCAAACTTTTGAACGGTAGTGTATATATTTTGTAAAAAAAAAAAGTATATATATATATATATATATATATATATATATATATACACACAGTACCAGTCAAAAGTTTGGACACTCCTACTCATTCAAGGTTTTTTCTTTATTTTTACTATTTTCTACATTGTAGAATAATAGTGAAGACATCAAAACTATGAAATAACACATATGGTAATGTAGTAATCAAAAAAGTGTTAAACAAATCTAACTAGATTTTAGATTTTAGATTCTTCAAAGTAGCTACCCTTTGCGTTGATGACTGCTTTGCACACTCTTGGCATTCTCTCTACCAGCTTCATGAGGTAGTCACCTGGAATGCATTTCAATTAACAGGTGTAGCCCTTGTTAAAAGTTAATTTGTGAATTTATTTCCTTCTTAATGCATTTGAGCCAATCAGTTGTGTTGTGACAAAGTAGGGGTGGTATACAGAAGATAGCTCTATTTGGTAAAAGACCAAGTCCATATTGTTGCAAGAACAGCTCAAATAAGCAAAAATAAACTACATTCCATCATTACTTCAAGACATGAAGGTCAGTCAATCGGGAAAATTTCAAAATATATTTTAGATTTTAGATTCTTGAAAGTAGCCACCCTTTGCCTTGATGAAAGCTTTGCACACTCTTGGCATTCTCTCAACCAGCTTCACCTGGAATGTTTTTCCAACAGTTTTGAAGGAGTTCCCATGTATGCTGAGCACTTGTTGGCTGCTTTTCCTTCACTCTGCGGTCCAACTCATCCCAAACCATCTCAATTGGGTTGAGGTCGGGTGATTGTGGAGGCCTATGGAAAAATACTTTCATATCATAGCCCACACATGTAACACATAACATGTAAATAGGTTATCATCCATGTGTTTTATTGTGTGATAAATAAGGCTGTTGGTGGCCAACATCAGATCAGCGGTGCCTTATTGGGCAGGATTTTCCCACCGTAAGTTGTGACAGGGATTTGACATTCTTATTTTTAGGAGAGCTTTCTGGCGGCCCATCAAAGTGTGTCTGATCTAATCACAGGACCTGACCGGGGACGTTGGCGGGACAGCAAACCCTCAAGGTCATGTAAGACAGTGTGGATCCTATTCAGGGGTTGGGTAGGTTTCTAAATGTATTCATTTCATCCAAAAATGTTATCAGTAACTTTTGGATTACCCAAACTCAGTAACGTAATCTGAATACTTTCAGTTACATTTAGATACTTTCCCCTTAAAGGGTAGGAAGCATGAGTTTTTACTCTCCAAAGTAACAACACAGTGTGGTCAAAGACTTAGTAAGCTAGCTATAGTCACAATACTGAGTTACCTATAACTACAAACATAGTTATGTTTTTGCATGTTTACATAGTTATTAACTTATTTCTGGATATCTTCGGAACTACCCACAGTGCACTGATTTCTCAACCTCATATGGAGAACCAGTACTACCTAGCTAGTTCCAGCTGGCTAACTTTATGTACTAGCTATGCTAGCATGTAATAACATTCAAGACCAAGTGTTGGCGCTGGTGAGCTACTGTGTACATCACGAAGAAGAAACCATATAAATCCATGCAAAAACTGCATCTGCTCTTCTCCTGTGCATTTGGTAGTGGTAGTCGAGCGAGCTAGTGAGTGTTGTAGTAGTAGCTAGTGTTTGTTTTAATTTCAGACCCCACAGGTTTTTTTAAAGCTAAATATGTCAAGGAGGTGTGTTGTTACCCATAAGGACAGGGTTGCTACTCATTTGTGCCGAAAAGCGAAGCTAGCTTTGAAGTGGGACGGGGTTGTCCGGTTGAAGCGAGTGGATTGGAGTAATGGCACTGTAGGCACGTCTACTGTATGCAGTGCTCATTTAACCCCAGAGGATTTTGATGTCTATAACCAATGGAAGGAAGGATTCGGATTGAGACTCCGACTGAAACCAGGTGCTTTGCCGAGCATGAATGTAAGCCTGCAACCTCTGTTTCCTACCAACCTACCGGTAACGTTACATCGCGAGTGTCAGTAGTGATGGAGATAAACCAGGTAAGATCAATTTGGTAAATGTCTAATATAGCTAGCTCCACTTATTTCCTAACTGAACTAGCTATGTATTTTGTGTAAATTTATATATATACGTCAACTTGTCAATTTGTGACTGCGTTCCAAAAACATGTTGACACATTGCTGGGATTGAGACTTGGGAGCCAGCCATCTAACTCTTGAACTTGCCTAGCTAGTTAACGTAAGTTAAAGTTATTTTTGCCAATGGTCCTGTTAGTCAATTTCATTACATTGCATACCAAAAGTTGATTGCCAAAATTTGAGCTCCAAAACATTTTCGCCAAATTTGGTAAATATCATTGCATGCATACCAAAAATGTCAGACAAAAGTTGAGCACATAAAATTGTCCATCAAATTAGTCTGCCATAAGTTGGCTGTCTAGCTAGCTAGGTCAATTGTCAAGCTAGCCAGCTAATTCACTTTTAGCTATATTATATCATATTGCTTGTATGATGTGATAAATGATAGCAGTTGAAGTCGGAAGTTTACATCCACTTAAGTTGGAGTCATTAAAAACTCGTTTTTAACCACTCCACAAATGTCTAGTTAACAAACTATAGTTTTGGCAAGTCGGTAATAGGACATCTACTTTGTGCTTGACACAAGTATTTTTTCCAACAATTGTTTACAGACAGATTATTTCACTTATAATTCACTGTATAACAATTTCAGTGGGTCAGAAGTTTACATATACTAACTCCATTGTGCCTTTAAACAGCTTGGAAAATTCCAGAAAATGATGTCATGGCTTTAGAAGCTTCTGATAGGCTAATTCACATCATTTGAGTCAATTGGAGGTGTACCTGTGGATGTATTTCAAGGCTTACCTTCAAACCCAGTGCCTCTTTGCTTCACATCATGGGAAAATCAAAAGAAATCAGCCAAGACCTCAGAAAAGAAATTGTAGACCTCCACAAGTCTGGTTCATCATTGGGAGCAATTTCCAAACGCCTGAAGGTACCACGTTCATCTGTACAAACAATAGTACGCAAGTATACACACCATGGGACCACGCAGCCGTCATACCGCTCAGGAAGGAGACGCGTTCTGTCTGCTAGAGATGAACGTACTTTGGAGCGAAAAGTGCAAATCAATCCCAGAACAACAGCAAAGGACCTTGTGAAGATGCTGGAGGAAACAGGTACAAAAGTATCTATATCCACAGTAAAACGAGTCCTATATCGACATAACCTGAAAGGGGCCACTCAGCAAGGAAGAAGCCACTGCTCCCAAAACCAAAAAAAAGCCAGACTATGGTTTGCAACTGCACATGGGGACAAAGATCGTACTTTTTGGAGAACTGTCCTCTGGTCTAATGAAACAAAAATAGAACTGTTTGGCCATAATGATCATCGTTATGTTTGGAGGAAAAAGGGGGTTGCTTGCAGCCAAGAACACCATCCCAACCGTGAAGCACAGGGTTTGCAGCATCATGCTGTGGGGGTGCTTTGCTGCAGGAGTGACTGGTGCACATCACAAAATAGATGGCATCATGAGAAAGGAAAATTATGTGGATATATTGAAGCAACATCTCAAGACATCAGTCAGGAAGTTAATGCTTGGAGGCAAATTAGTCTTCCAAATGGACAATGACCCCAAGCATACTTCCAAAGTTGTGGCAAAATGGCTCAAGGACAACAAAGTCAAGGTATTGGAGTTGCCATCACAAAGCCCTGACCTCAATCCTATAGAAAATATGTGGGCAGAAATGAAAAAACTTGTGCGAGCAAGGAGGCCAACAAACCTGACTCAGTTACACCAGCTCTGTCAGGAGGAATGGGCCAACATTCACCCAACTCATTGTCGGAAGCTTGTGGAAGGCTACCCGAAACGTTTGACCCAAGTTAATCAATTTAAAGGCAATTCTACCAAATACTAATTGAGTGTATGTAAACTTCGGACCCACTGGGAATGTGATGAAAGAAATAAAATCTGAAATAAATCATTCTCTTGTCACGGTTTCGGCCGAGGCTGCCTCTCTCCCTTGTTCGGGCAGGCTTCGGCGTTCGTTGTCTCCGGAATACTAGCTGCCACCGTTGTATGTTTCATGTTCGTTTGCTTTTGTCTGTTTGTTGTGACACCTGTTCTCGTTTAGCCTAATTAGTGTCCTATAAGTTTCTCGTTGTGTTTGTCTAGTGTTGTGTGTTATTGATTTTGGTCTGTCGTGTGTTGGGCTTATTTTCGCCCTTTCGCTCGGTTGAGCTTTCCTCCACTGCGTTGGAGTGTGACGCACCTGTTAGTGCGCTTTTTGTTTATTCGCCTTTGTGCGTAATTTTGGCCTTCGGGCAAGTGTTGTCATATTTTCCTGTTTGGAGATCGACTAAAGTCTGTTGGACTATCCTTCGGTGTTCTGCGTTTGATTCCACCACTACACCCACCTACAGCACGCGTGACAGAATAACACACCATAAATGGAATCAGCAGGAGCCGCAGCAGCCCAGACGACGCTGGAGGACCAGGTCCGGGAACAACGGGACCAGATCCTGCAGATGGGGACCGCACTGCAGGAGGTGATCACCACCATCCGAGGCTGGGGAACGCCTCCACCGCCACCCTCCCTGCCAGCACCATCGGCCAGTCCGCCCATTCCCGCCGGAACCCCGAGGAGTCCGACTCTCGCTCCCGAGGGCCTACGATGGGACCGCGGCCGGGTGTCAGGATTCCTTCTCCAGGTGGAGCTGTACCTGGCCACCGTGCACCCGGCGCCCTCGGGACATGAGAGCGTGTCCGCCTGATCTCCTGCCTTTCCGGGAAGGCATTGGAATGGGCCAACGCGGGAGTGGAGGAGGATCGACGCGGACACCATCACGTACGACGAGTTCTCCGCCGCTTCAGGGCGGTGTTTGACCATCCCCCGGAGGGGAAAGCGGCGGGGGAGCGTCTGGTCTCCTCCGGCAGGGGAGGAGGAGTGCCCAGGAGTTCGCCCTCGAATTCCCGTACTCTAGCGGCAGATGCAGGGTGGAATGATCGGGCTCTCGTCGATCACTACAGATGTAGTCTACGAGAGGACGTCCGTCGGGAGCTGGCCTGTAGGGACACCAGCCTCTCGTTCGACCAGTTGGTCGACATGTCCATCAGGCTGGATAACCTGCTAGCTACCCCGGACGTCCCGAGGGGGTCCGTCCATTTCACCCTCCAGCGCCTCCGAGCCGTGCCCCATGGAGCTCGGGGCGCTGGCGCTAGAGAGAGGAGGGGTCGGGCTTACTAGGGGGTCCATGCCCTGCACCAACTGTAGTCGGGGAGGACACACCGCGGCTAGGTGCTGGGGATGGCCTCCTAGGGGAGAGGACGACAGGTCCCGCACTGGGGATTCCTTCCAGGTGAGTAGGCGCCCCCACTCACCCAGAGCTCTCTGTTGCACATTTCTGTATACCTGTGAGTTTTCCACAGGTAGCACCTCATTCCCAGCATAAGGCGCTGGTAGATTCAGGCGCGGCTGGGAATTTTGTTGATAAGAAGTTTTGTTTAGCCTTAGGGATTCCCCTTCTTCCTGTTGATGTCCCTTTCCCCGTTCATGCCCTAGATAGCCGTCCGTTGGGTGCGGGCTTGATCAGGGAGGTCACTGCGCCACTTAGGATGTGTGCGCAGGGGGTCATCAGGAGATGATTCAGCTATTTCTGATTGACTCGCCTGCGTATCCGGTGGTGCTGGGCATGCCCTGGTTGAGTACCCATAACCCATTTATTTCGTGGCAGGAGAGGGCTCTGATGGAGTGGTCTGCCCAGTGTGTGGGTCGATGTTTGGGCGTTTCCGTAGGGGCTACCTCGTGGAGAGTCCAAACCAGGTGCCCGCATTGCACGTTCCCCCTGAGTATGGGGATTTGGCTATTGCGTTTAGTAAGTCGAGGGCGACGCAGTTGCCACCCCATAGGCAGGGAGATTGTGCGATAGACCTCCAGGCAGGAGCTGCGCTCCCACGGAGCCATGTGTATCCTCTGTCTCAGGAGGAGAAGAAAGCTATGGAGACTTACATAGACGAATCTCTGAGACAAGGATACATACGGCCTTCCACTTCCCCTGCGTCCTCGAGTTTTCTTTTTTTGTGAAGAAGAAGGATGGGGGGTTTACGCCCGTGCATCGATTACCGTGGTCTCAATCAGATCACGGTGAAGTACAGTTATCCACTCCCGCTGATTGCGACCATGACTGAGTCCTTGCATGGGGCGCGTTTCTTCACTAAATTAGATCTCAGGAGCGCGTACAACTTGGTGCGCATCAGGGAGGGCGATGAATGGAAGACAGCCTTTAGTACCACCTCGGGCCATTACGAGTATCTTGTCATGCCATACGGGTTGATGAACGCTCCGTCAGTTTTCCAATCATTCGTGGATGAGATCTTCAGGGACATGCAGGGGCAGGGGGTCGTTGTGTACATAGATGACATTTCGTGACTCGCCTACCCGTGTCGAGCATGTGGCCCTGGTGCGCAGAGTGTTGCGGAGGCTGGTGGAGCATGACCTGTATGTTAAGGCAGAGAAGTGTCTGTTTTTCCAGGAGTCGGTCTCCTTTTTGGGGTATCAGTTGTCTGCGTCAGGGGTGAAGATGGAGGTAGACCGGGTGTCAGCCCGTGCGTAATTGGCAAACACCAACCACTGTGAAGGAGGTGCAGCAGTTTTTGGGGTTTGCGAATTACTACCGGAGGTTTATCCGGGGGTTTTGGACAGGTGGCAGCTCCCATCACGTCTCTCTTGAAGGGGGTCCGGGCGTCTGCAGTGGTCTGCCGAGGCGGACAGGGCGTTTGGGAGGCTGAAGGACCTGTTTACCTCGGCTCCAGTGCTGGCACATCCGGATCCCTCTTTACCATTTCAGGTAGAGGTGGACGCGTCTGAGGCCGGTATAGGAGCCGTGCTTTCACAACGGTCAGGCGCGCCACCTAAACTCCGCCCCTGTGCCTTTTATTCCAAGAAGCTCAGTCCGGCGGAGCGAAACTATGACGTAGGGGACAGGGAGCTGTTAGCCGTATACAGGCCCTAAAGGTGTGGAGGCACTGGCTTGAGGGGGCTCAACACCCTTTCCTCATTTTGACGGACCACCGTAACCTGGAGTACATCCAGGCAGCGAGGAGGCTAAACCCTCGGCAGGCTAGATGGAATATGTTTTGACCCGGTTTACATTTAAGATCACGTACATCCCTGGGTCACAGAACGGTAAGGCAGATGCGCTGTCTCGGCGGTATGACACGGAGGAGAGGTCCGTGGAGCCCACTCCCATACTGCCGGAGACGTGTCTGGTGGCACCGGTAGTGTGGGAGGTCGATGCTGAGCTCGAGCGGGCGTTACGCACCGACCCTAGTCCACCACAATGCCCGGAGGGTCGGAAGTACGTTCCGCTCGAGGTTCGGGATCGATTGATCTATTGGGCTCACACGTCACCCTCCTCTGGACACCCGGGTATCGGCCGGACAGTGCACTGTCTTAGTGCCAAGTACTGGTGGCCCACGTTGGCAAGGGATGTGAGGGTTTATGTTTCCTCCTGCTCGGTGTGCGCCCAGTGTAAGGCGCCTAGACATCTGCCTAGGGGTAAGTTACTACCCCTGCCCGTTCCACAACGACCATGGTCCCACCTCTCGGTGGATTTCCTTACTGACCTTCCTCCTTCACAGGGGAATACCACTATACTGGTCGTTGTGGACCGGTTTTCTAAGGCCTGTCGTTTGCTCCCCATGCCGGGCCTTCCTACCGTCCTGCAAACTGCCGAAGCCCTATTCACCCATGTGTTCCGGCACTACGGGGTACCCGAGGATATTGTGTCTGATCGAGGTCCCCAATTTACCTCCAGAGTCTGGAGAGCCTTTATGGAGCGGTTGGGGGTCTCGGTGAGCCTCACCTCGGGTTACCACCCGGAGAGTAATGGGCAGGTGGAACGTGTGAACCAGGATGTGGGTAGGTTTCTTAGAACATACTGCCAGGACCGGCCGGAGGAGTGGGCAAGGTACGTTCCTGGGCCGAAATGGCCCAGAATTCCCTACGCCATTCCTCCACTAACCTAACCTCTTTCCAATGTGTGTTAGGTTACCAGCCGGTTCTGGCACCTTGGCAGCAGAGCCAGATCGAGGCTCCTGCGGTGGATGAGTGGGCGCGGCGCTCGGAGGAGACATGGAACGCTGCACACGTCCACCTGCAGCGGGCCCTCCGACGTCATAAGGCGAGCGCCGATCTCCACCGCAGTGAGGGACCGGTGTACGCACCTGGTGATCGAGTCTGGCTCTCTACCAGAAACCTGCCCCTCCGCCTGCCCTGTCGGAAACTGGGTCGGCGGTTTGTAGGGCCATTTAAAGTCCTGGGAAGGTTGAACGAGGTGTGTTACAAATTACAACTACCTGTTGAATATAAAAGTATTAACCCCTCGTTCCATGTGTCCCTTCTCAGGCCGGTGGTAGCTGGCCCACTCCAAGAAAGTGAGATCAGGGAGACTCCTCCGCCCCCATTGGACATCGAGGGGGCACCCGCGTACTCCGTGAGGTCCATCTTGGATTCGAAACGTCGGATGGGGGGTCTCCAATATCTAGTGGAGTGGGAGGGGTACGGTCCGGAGGAGCGGTGCTGGGTGCCGAGGGAGAGACATTTTGGACCCGTCTCTCCTGACGGAATTCCATCGTGGGCACCCGACGCACCCTGCTCCGCGTCCTCCGGGTCGTCCCGAGGCCGGAGTCGGCGCACGTCTGGAGCCGCGCGTCCAAGGGGGGTACTGTCACGGTTTCGGCCGAGGCTGCCTCTCTCCCTTGTTCGGGCAGGCTTCGGCGTTCGTTGTCTCCGGAATACTAGCTGCCACCGTTGTATGTTTCATGTTCGTTTGCTTTTGTCTGTTTGTTGTGACACCTGTTCTCGTTTAGCCTAATTAGTGTCCTATAAGTTTCTCGTTGTGTTTGTCTAGTGTTGTGTGTTATTGATTTTGGTCTGTCGTGTGTTGGGCTTATTTTCGCCCTTTCGCTCGGTTGAGCTTTCCTCCACTGCGTTGGAGTGTGACGCACCTGTTAGTGCGCTTTTTGTTTATTCGCCTTCGTGCGTAATTTTGGCCTTCGGGCAAGTGTTGTCATATTTTCCTGTTTGGAGATCGACTAAAGTCTGTTGGACTATCCTTCGGTTTTCTGCGTTTGATTCCACCACTACACCCACTTACAGCACGCGTGACATCTCTCTACTATTATTCTGACATTTCACATTCTTAAAATAAAGTGGTGATCCTAAATGACCTAAAACAGGGAATTCTTACTAGGATTAAATGTCAGGAATTGTGAAAAACTGAGTTGAAATGTATTTGGCTAAGGTGTATGTAAACTTCGGACTTCAACTGTATATTAGTCTGTGATATAAGATATACTTTATTGATCCCCCAAGGGCAAAAAAAATTGCCCAAGCCTAAATTAAAATATTCACATGAACGTTCACAATCATAGAACACAAATAGTGTAGTAGAATAATAAATAATTGTTGTGAAAATAGGCAGTAAATACAGTGAGGGAAAAAAGTATTTGATCCCCTGCTGATTTTGTACGTTTGCCCACTGACAAAGAAATGATCAGTCTATAATTTTAATGGTAGGTTTATTTGAACAGTGAGAGACAGAATAACAACAACAAAATCCAGAAAAACGCATGACAAAAATGTTATGAATTGATTGCATTTTAATGAGGGAAATAAGTATTTGACCCCTCTGCAAAACATGACTTAGTACTTGGTGGCGAAACCCTTGTTGGCAATCACAGAGGTCAGACGTTTCTTGTAGTTGGCCACCAGGTTTGCACACATCTCAGGAGGGATTTTGTCCCACTCCTCTTTGCAGATCTTCTCCAAGTCATTAAGGTTTCGAGCCTGACATTTGGCAACTCGAACCTTCAGCTCCCTCCACAGATTTTATATGGGATTAAGGTCTGGAGACTGGCTAGGCCACTCCAGGACCTTAATGTGATTCTTCTTGAGCCACTCCTTTGTTGCCTTGGCCGTGTGTTTTGGGTCATTGTCATGCTGGAATAAGGAGGTTCTCACCCAAGATTTGACGGTACATGGCGCCGTCCATCGTCCCTTTGATGCGGTGAAGTTTTCCTGTCCCCTTAGCAGAAAAACACCCCCAAAGCATAATGTGTCCACCTCCATGTTTGACGGTGGGGATGGTGTTCTTGGGGTCATAGGCAGCATTCCTCCTCCTCCAAACACGGCGAGTTGAGTTGATGCCAAAGAGCTCGATTTTGGTCTCATCTGACCACAACACTTTCACCCAGTACTCCTCTGAATCATTCAGATGTTCATTGGCAAACTTCAGACGGGCCTGTATATGTGCTTTCTTGAGCAGGGGGACCTTGCGGGCACTGCAGGATTTTGAGGAGATTGACAGTTCTTTTGTGTTTCTTCCATTTGCGAATAATCGCACCAACTGTTGTCACCTTCTCACCAAGCTGCTTGGCGATGGTCTTGTAGCCCATTCCAGCCTTGTGTAGGTCTACAATCTTGTCCCTGACATCCTTGGAGAGCTCTTTGGTCTTGGCCATGGTGGAGAGTTTGGAATCTGATTGATTGATTGCTTCTGTGGACAGGTGTTTTTTATATAGGTAACAAGCTGAGATTAGGAGCACTCCCTTTAAGAGTGTGCTCCTAATCTCAGCTCGTTACCTGTATAAAAGACACCTGGGAGCCAGAAATATTTCTGATTGAGAGGGGGTCAAATACTTATTTCCCTCATTAAAATGCAAATCAATTTATAACATTTTTGACATGCGTTTTTCTGGATTTTGTTGTTGTTATTCTGTCTCTCACTGTTCAAATTAACCTACCATTAAAATGATAGACTGATCATTTCTTTGTCAGTGGGCAAACATACAAAATCAGAAGGGGATCAAATAATTTTTTCCCTCACTGCAGATGTTGCTTGTTGATTATATCTAACTACTGATCTGACATCTTTAGATAATTCATATATTTTCTAAATGCCCCACCCCCCCAATTAAAAAAATAATAATCTGGTGTCTAGCACCCAGTGTCCAGGATGAGCATTATTTTGTTGAGGGATCTGCTTGTGTAGTCTGTACCTCTCCAGTCTGAAGTGCCGGTCGCATCACCTGCATTGGGACTAACTTGACCGTGTCATAAAGGCACACAGGTGTCATTTCTAATGCCACATACAAAAAGCATTGGTGAGTCATCTTTTATATCTGACCTAGTTACTTTGGATTTTACTTTGTGTTGCTTTGTTTTCTCATATGTCACAGTTATACTGCTCTCCTCACCTCATTACCAGGCAGTTATTGTGAAAAAGCTGTCAATACCAATCTTTTATTATAAAACCTGAGCAGATTTAATTTGTGCACATACTGAAATATATCTAGGATGTCCTGTGCAGCTCAGTTGGTAGAGCATGGCGCTTGCAACGCCAGGGTTGTGGGTTCGATTCCCACGGAGGACCAGTGTGAAAAAAAATTTATGCACTCACTAACTGTAAGTCGCTCTGGATAAGAGTGTCTGCTAAATGACTAAAATGTAAAAAATGTAATGTCAAACAATCAACACTATGGCACAGTCCCAAGTTTGTGTTCCAGTCCAACTGATGAAGCTTTTCCAAGTCTTTGTTGAGTGTGGTGCGGCGAGTCCAGGGACAACGGCAACAGCCAGAGGAACAGCTCTCAACAGCTCTGTTCCAAATGGACCCGAGGAAAGTCAGGCCCGTGCTGGTTCGGATCCGAGAGACCCGTTCAGATCCGAGAGTAGAAAGAGAGCGAGAAAGAAACCTTCGACCGGGCGCTCGCAGGGCCATCAATAAACAAGCAATGTTGTCCTTAAAAACCGACTATAAAAAATTACAAAAAAAGATTTGTTGTGTTTCGATGGGTAGCATATTCAAAACGATATAGCCTATTTTCTTGGTTTTTACTTTCTTAAAACAATAATTATCCACCGCATGGTTCAGCTGTCTGAGATTTGAGCGTTAAATGCATCAATCAGATAATTTTTTAAAATCAAGATAAGCATTATATTGTTAGCTATAACTCTGGTAGGCCTAAAACATTCTTCCTCCACCTCAAGTTCAACTGTCGGAGTCAGTTGGAATTCTGGTGTGCACTGCCTTTATAGGCTGTCATGCCTGCTCCCACTCCTCCTCCCTAGCGCTTGAGGGTGCCAGGCTGCCCATCATTTCGCACTCCTGTCACCATCGTTATACGCATCAGCACTTCATTGGAGCACCTTGCCAAAGAAAGTGGCTCAACAGAATGAAACAAAACACTTGTTGCAAAGCCTATTTAAAATTACAAAGGTGTGTGCCTACCCTGCCCAACAAATGACAGCAATAGGCTAATGCTATTTGCTAATGCTATTTGCTAATGCTATTTATTTTACAACAGGCCTATTTTTTGCCTATCTTCAACTAAATATAGCACACAATTAAAAAGAGTTCAAACTTAATTTAGCCAACGAAAATGTATCAACAAAATGAAACAAAACTATTTTTGCATATATAAAGAACTGGTTTAGATTCTTAAATAGGACTACAATAATAATAATAATGATATACCATAATAATAATAATCATAATAATGATAAAACAAATTAGAATACATTTTTTTATGGGGGGTGGGGGAAGAAGGATTACTTTATACTATTCCAGGTATTCCTTAAAGAAGTAGGGTTTCAAGTGTCTCCGGAAGGTGGTCAGTGACTCCGCTGTCCTGGCGTCGTGGGGGAGCTTGTTCCACCATTGGGGTGCCAGAGCAGCGAATAGCTTTGACTGGGCTGAGTGGGAACTGTGCTTCCTCAGAGGTATGGGAGCTAGCAGGCCAGAGGTGGATTAATGTAGTGCCCTCGTTTGGGTGTAGGGTCTGATCAGAGCCTGAAGGTAAGGAGGTGCCGTTCCCCTCACAGCTCCGTAGGCAAGCACCATGGTCTTGTAGTAGATGCGAGCCTCAACTGGAAGCCAGTGGAGTGTGCGGAGGAGCGGGGTGACATGAGAAAACTTGGGAAGGTTGAACACCAGACGGGCTGCAGCGTTCTGGATAAGTTGAAGGGGTTTAATGGCACAGGCAGGGAGCCCAGCCATCAGCGAGTTGCAGTAATCCAGACGGGAGATGACAAGTGCCTGGATTAGGACCTGTGCCGCTTTCCTTGTAAGGGTCGTACTCTACGAATGTTGTAGAGCATGAACCTGCAGGAACGGGTCACCGCTTTGATGTTAGCGGAGAACGACAGGGTATTGTCCAGGGTCATGCCAAGGTTCTTTGCACTCTGGGAGGAGGACACAATGGAGTTGTCAACCGTGATGGTGAGATCATGGAGCGGGCAGTCCTTCCCCTTATTGGTGTCCTTTAGTAGTGGTTTCTGCAGCAATTCGACCATGAAGACCTGATTCACACAGTTTCCTCTGAACAGTGGATGTTGAGATGCGTCTGTTACTTGAACTCTGTGAAGCATTTATTTGGGCTGCAATTTCTGAGGCTGATAACTCTAATGAATTTATCGTCTGCAGCAGAGGTAACTCTGGGACTTCCTTTCCTGTGGCGGTACTCATGAGAGACAGTTTCATCATTGCGCTTGATGATTTTTGCGACTGCACTTGAAGAAACTTTCAAATTTTCCGAATTGACTGACGGGTCCCGGGTCAGATCTCGAAATTTCGGGTCTGTTGGACCCTCGAAGACCTCCACTCCAAATGCTCGGCATGATGGGAGTGGCCACCATTCACGACAGCACATTCTTCCGTCACCAGCATAACCACCATGAGCCAGCAGTCCTCAAGACATACCCAAGAAGACTCGCCGCTGTAATCACTGACAAAGATGCATCAACAAAGTACTGAGTAAAGGGTTTGAATACTTATGTAAATGTGATATTTCAGGATTTAAAAAAATATAAATTAGCAAAAATGTCTAAAAACCTAGGTGTAGATTGATGATAAAAAAAAGCAATTTCATCAATATTAGAATAAGGTTTTAACGTAACAAAATGTGGAAAAAGTCAAGGGGTCTGAATACTTTCCAGAGGCACAGTACATTTGTGAACAGCCATCCACAACAACCTCAAGGCACAAATAGCTAAATGAGAGAGCGGCAGTGTGATTCACCTCACTGCGCATGTAGATATCAATAATAAGTGATACCCATATCGCCCTGCCTGTAGGCTACACCACTGCTGTCGTCCTCACCACCAAGCGTTTATAAAAGTTGGATCATCTTTGGATGCCGACAGCAGTCGCACCATTGGAAGACATACCCACATTAAATAATGCTATAGTATTGGAATGACCTCGATAGATCATAAATGAGAGAATGTCCACAACAGTTCTCGAGTTCTCGAATTGATGGTTTATTGACTCCAAACTCTCAGGCTACTGTCTGGCCATAGCCTACGCCAAATAAATCCGATAAAACAATCACAGAGCTACTCAACTCACTGTCGGGACATGAAAAAGAGGGAGAACAATGCCAGCCTCCATTCAGCCACGTCGACAGCCTGTAGCTCACAGCAGACAGGCACGCTCACCTGGCATTCTGAGGCAGAAACCCCCTCCTCCGCACACAGCTTTCTCTGACGGGCCTCTCCACTCACAGTGGCGGTACCCGTCTGCAGTACAGGGCCGGCGGGACACTGTGTACCACTGTGAAGTCGTACGGCTGAAGCTCCTCCAACCAGAGTGCAACCTGCCCCTCTGGCTCTTCGAAAGACATGAGCCATTGGAGAGCACAGTGGTCAGTCCTTACCGTGAAGGGCAGGCCACACTCGAAGTGTCTGATGGATGCCATCACAGCGAGGAGTTCCCGCCGACCGACACAGTAGCTGCGCTCGTGTTTGTTGCGACGCTGGTGAAGCCCCGTAAAGACCCCATGTTGTACAAAGCCAGGCCCAGGAAGCTCTACAGCTGCTGCTGCTGGTCAGTGGGGGTGGGCCAGTCTCGGACAGCCCACACTTTTTCCTCCTTGGTGCTGATGCCCTCTCCCCCCACTTTGTGCCCTAATAAGGATACCTCTATGGGGGGCAGCTACGGTGGGCAGGTGACAGAGGGGCTAGGGGAAAGTCAAACACAGATGTGAGAGGGGGGCAGCCATGGGTCTCTGCTGCTTTGACTGCCCGCGCAAGTGGGCTGCTGGGCTGCGTGAATACAACATTAGGAGGGGCCATGGTGACCGCAGGCCCTCCCTGGAAGCTCAGAGTGCCCCCGTCTAGGTCCAGCCGGCAGCCTGTGCTCCTAAAAAAAGACCAACCCCAGGATACAGGGGTCCTGTACAGCCGCTGCCCACACAGGATGATGAACAGTCCTTCCCCCTACTGTCAGAGTCATTATCCCCTTCCCTTTCATTGGTGCCAGCTCACCTGTGACCGTGTGGAGCTGCACAGTTGTGGGCTTGAACTGTGTCCAACCTGGTCCGGCCTCACCAGGGTGACCGTGGTCCCAATATCTACCAGAGCAGGACACCCCCACCACAGTGGCCTGACAAATGTCCCCAACACAGATCTGGCCCACCACTATAACAGGCTCCCTCTGCATGCAGTCGTTTGCTTCTGGGCAAAGTGGTGCCTTTCTCCCCCATCTGTGCCGTTGGGCTCCTCCTGGCGATGGTGGGGTTTGGTAAAGAGAGCTCTGCCGTTTCCCTAAGCCCTGGGGACATGGAGCAATCCCTGCGCTGATGGCCTGGCTGGACACACCCCCAGCAAACCATGGGGCCAGAGCGTGTGTTGCGTGCTGTCTGGGTTGTAAACGATGTCCAAAGCACCTACTCAGTGCTCCCACTAAAGCCCCATAATCACGTCTGTCCTCCAGGCTATTCAATTTCAAACAGGACAGAGCATCTGTGAGGCACAAAGCTAGCTGAAGTGTCTTATCTTCATCTGACCACCCCCCTGAATGAGCTAACAGTTCAAACTGGGCATGAAAAGCTTTGTTTACATCCTGAACCCAAGCCTTCTCATCATGCACCATCGACGTCACCCATTCGGTCCGCCAAGCAGAATCTGCGCGAAGAACAGAGGAAGATGCACCCCATGCCCACTTCAGCTGCCATTCGCTTAGCAATCTCCCTTAGCGGTCTCCCGGGGCTTTGTGCCCCGATGCCCTCACGAACTCAGCCAGATCCGCCAACGTCCAAGCACACGCACCTCCGTTGCTGTATGTGTCCACCGCCTCCTCCTTCACTCTCGGACTACCACAAAGCATTTTCAATCCTTTTTCTCTGCTAGGCTAATCCACGTAGCTAGCCACAGTAACGATAGTCAGCTAGCTACCTTAATTTTTGCTTTTACTTCTGACACCAATGTAATGACCTCGATAGATCATAAATGAGAGAATGTCCACAACAGTTCTCAAGTTCTCGAATTGACGGTTTATTGACTCCAAACTCACTCAGGCTACTGTCTGGCCATAGCTTATGCCAAATAAATCTGATAAAACAATCACAGCAACTCAACTCACTGTCAGGACATGAAAAAGATGGAGAACAATGCCAGCATGCCAATATGACAGACATGTAACATCACCTGTAGGTAAGTAGGACTGGGGTCTGAACGGATAGTTTGGCGCAACTGTTATTTTCTCTAACCTGTAGGGAACACAATATGGTTTATACTCGGCATGGAGGTTTGTCACTAATGGGTGGCACAAATTGCAATATGGGGACGGGGGGGTTAGGGGTGGGCAGGCAGGTGGGCAGGCAGGTGGGCTATATGCAAATTGGATACTGTAGTCTTTACTATAGTTTAAAAAGTGTAGTGTTTTTGTGGGCATTACTATAGTATTTACTACAGTGTTTTTTTGCGTATAATACTGTAGTATTTACTGTAGTATTCTACAACATTCTATAGTAAGTCCTACACATGCTCGAGGGATACTACAGTGTGTAGTATAGTATTCTACAGTATACTACAGTTTACTATAGAATTCTATAGTAAGTACTGTAGTATTCCATAGTAAATTTTATAATTTTTTTATGTGGGTAGCTTGGATTGTAGCCTACAAAAGCCTATTTCTGCTCTTTTCCCGTGATCCATCAAACGCATTTGGTGTGTCATCATAGTGGTCTCTGACTTGTGGTCAGACTCGATCAGACGGAACAAACTTAAACATGTGCCTTTTCTGATTACAATAGCTGGTAACTTCATGGATTACAGTTACAGGTTTTTTTTGTAATCTGTTACATGTACTCCCCAACCCTGATCCTATTTTAGCACATCATTCAAGCCATGATGTCCAAGATCATCTGGCTACAGCCCCACACGAGTGACCAGAGTTTGTTTGCTGCCTTGCCTCTACCCTCTTGGTTAAAATGTGGTTTCGTGGTTTAGTGTTAGCATGAAATGCAATTTTGCAATTTTAAGTTTTCTCTCAAGTTGTTGTAGTTTTGTTGCATCTTAACAGATTGGTCAAATGTTAAGGTTTAAGATGCATAACAGGCAACAATCATAGTTGTTGCTGGTTTAACAGGAGTGCTTCAGATTTGGAAAGGGACTAAGCTGGGCAGTATTAATACATGTGTGAGAAACGTCACTGGCCATGTAATGTGGATCAGTGGAAGGAGGCCGGGGATACCCTGGCGCCGCAGCTGAGGCTAACACTAGTCAGGCCTCTCTCCTCTCTCCTGGTCAGGCCCAATTCAGCAGTGGTGTAAAACTACTTGAAAGTACTACTTAAGTAGTTTTTTGGGGTATCTGTACTTTACTTTACTATTTATATTTTTACTTTTACTTCACTACATTCCTAAAGCAAATTATGTACTTTTTACTCCATACATTTTCCCTGACACCCAAAAGTATTCGTTACATTTTGAATGCTTAGCAGGACAGGAAAATTGTCTAATTCACACACTTATCAAGAGAACATCCCTGGTCATCCCTACTGCCTCTGATCTGGCGAACTCACTAAACACAAATGCTTTGTTTGTAAATGATGTCTTGGAGTGTGCCCTAGCTATCCATAATGTGTTTTATTGTGCCGTCTGATTTGCTTAATATAAGGAATGTGAAATGATTTAAACTTTTACTTGTGATACTTAAGTATATTTTAGCAATATCATTTACTTTTAATACTTAAGTACATTTAAAACCAAATACTTTTAGACTTTTACTCAAGTAGGATTTTACTGGGTGACTTTCACTTTTACTAGAGTCATTTTCTATTAAGGTATCTTTACTTTTATTCAAGTACGACAATTGGGTACTTTTTCCACCACTGCAATTCAGCTGCACTGACATGGAAGACTGAGAAAGACTGGCTACTACCTCACACCTGCCCCTCTGCACACACACTCTCCCCTCGTTAGTGCACTCACCACTCAGTTGCCAACGAAACGGCCTCCCGCTGATCCAGGTGACAGCGCCACTGGGGAAGGTAAGGTTTGGGGAGCTGTCAGACTATCATCCTGTGTGTGTGTGTGTTGGTTTTATTTTTACTATCCTTGTGGGGACCAGCAGTCCTCACAAGGATAGCAAAACAAGGAAAATTCCGGACAAATGGGGACATTTCCCGACAAGGAAAAATGCTTTTTTAAGATTAGGGTTACAATTAGGGTTAGGATTAGAATTATGGTTAGGGGTTAGGTTTAGTTTTAGGGTTAGGGTTTTGCGGTTATGGTTTTGCGGTTAGGTTTAGGTTAAATGTTAAGGTTAGGTTTAGTGGTTAAAGAAAATAGGATTTTGAATGGGAATCAATTGTTTGGTCCCCAAAAGGATTGTAAATAAATGCGTGCGTGCGTGCGTGAAAGGAGGGGGAGAAGTACAGGTCAGACTGATGGAATGTGTCACCTGTTTTTTCCCTATGGCGAGCCCAGAGCGTTCCTCCATACCTGGGCCCCAGCAGCCTTCAGCAGTCAGTCCAGCCCAGCCAACCCTCACAGGCACACCAGCATCAGATCAACCAACCCTCAGCTGATAAGTAATTCAACACAGACATGTAGGACATGGCCACCTGTCTATTTTCTTATTCCTCCAACTCCCTTTGGTTCACCAGAAAGTAGATCATCGTTTTCATGTGATCACATGATTTAATGTGAAGTGAATATGATAACATGTGACAACATATGAGAGCATGATGTCATGTGAAATGAATGTGATTTTTTTTGGTGACAACATGGTGATGCAAAATGTCAATATGTGATAACAAGAAACTACACGTGACAACATTTGAGCACATGTGAAAGCACAGGTGTCAAATGTCATTTAGGATATTTAACTTTAAAAGGCACAATTGACATTAATTCAATTTAAACAGTCATGGTCCCCTGCAGGTTTTGTCTAGTTCCCGGTTTGTTCCAGAGACGTCCCCAATGACATATTTAGGACGTTCTCTGAACATTGTGTCATGGTCCCCTGGAGGTTTTTGAGTAGTTGCGGTGAAAATACTGTCAATCTACAATAAGTTCTGTATTTTTACAGCTAAATTAAGGTGTCAATGTTAAAGGACAGTTTGCTGCTGTATGCTGATTACAGATGTCGGATCTTAATTTGACCCCTTTCTTCGCAGGAGGAAAATAATCCTACAGCAGGAGGATTAAAATATCTGAAGAAATATGTAGAATCGCCATCAGGGGACAGATGGAAGCGGTGTTTGTATACAATGCAGTACCGTACCTACATTGAACCTTATGTACAGTTGAAGTCGGAAGTTTACATACACCATAGCAAAATACATTTAAACTCAGTTTTTCACAATTCCTGACATTTAATCCTAGTAATAATTCCCTATCTTAGGTCAGTTAGGATCATCACTTTATTTTAAGATCGTGAAATGTCAGAATAATAGTAGAGAGAATGATTTATTTCAGCTTTTATTTCTTTTATCACATTCCCAGTGGGTCAAACATTTATATACACTCAATTAGTATTTGGTAGCATTGTCTTTCAATTGTTTAACTTGGGTCAAACATTTCGGGTAGCCTTCCACAAGCTTCCCACAATAAGTTGGGTGAAATCTGGCCCATTCCTCCTGACAGAGCTGGTGTAACTGAGTCAGGTTTGTAGGCCTCCTTGCTCGCACACGCTTTTTCAGTTCTGCCCACAAATTTTCTATAGGATTATGGTCAGGGTTTTGTGATGGCCACTCCAATACCTTGACTTTGTTGTCCTTAAGCCATTTTACCACAACTTTGGAAGTATGCTTGGGGTCATTTTCCATTTGGAAGACCCATTTGCGACCAAGCTTTAACTTCCTGACTGATGTCTTGAGATGTTGCTTCTATATATCCACATAATTTTCCTTCCTCATGATGCCATCTATTTTGTGATGTGCACCAGTCCCTCCTGCAGCAAAGCACCCCCACAGCATGATGCTGCCACCCCCGTGCTTCACGGTTGGGATGGTGTTCTTAGGCTTGCAAGCCTTCCCCTTTTTCCTCCAAACATAACGATGGTCATTATGGCCAAACAGTTCTATTTTTGTTTCATCAGACCAGAGGACATTTCTCCAAAAACTGCAATATTTGTCCCCATGTGCAGTTGCAAACTGTAGTCTGGCTTTTTTATGGCGGTTTTGGAGCAGTGGCTTCTTCCTTGCTGAGCGGCCTTTCAAGTTATGTCGATATAAGACTAGTTTTACTGTGGATATAGATACTTTTGTACCTGTTTCCTCCAGCATCTTCACAATGCTTTGCTGTTGTTCTGGGATTTATTTGCACTTTTCGCACCAAAGTACATTCATCTCTAGAAGACAGAACGCGCCTCCTTCCTGAGTGGTAAGACAGCTGCGTGGTCCCATGGTGTTTTACTTGTGTACTATTGTTTGTACAGATGAACGTGGTACCTTCAGGCGTTTGGAAATTGCTCCCAAGGATGAACCAGACTTGTGGAGTTCTACAATATTCTTTTTGTGGTCTTGGCTGATTTCTTTTGATTTTCCAATGATGTCAAGCAAAGAGGTACTGAATTTGAAGGTAGGCCTTGAAATACATCCACAGGTACACCTCCAAGTGACTCCAATTATGTCAATTAGCCTATCAGAAGTTATGAAAGCCATGACATCATTTTCTGGAATTTTCCAAGCTGTTTAAAGGCACAGTCAACTTAGTGTATGTAAACTTCTGACCCACTGGAATTGTGATACAGTGAATTATAAGTGAAATAATCTGTCTGTAAACAATTACTTGTTTCATGCACAAAGTAGATGTCCTAACCGACTTGACAAAACTATAGTTTGTTAACAAGGAATTTGTGGAGTGGTTGAAAAACTGGTTTTAATGACGCCAACCTAAGTGTATGTAAACTTCCGACTTCAACTGTATATGTATATACTATATAAAGTATAGACAATGAACAGTGATATAGTTTGACATTTATTTTGAGCAAAACATTTTTATGAATAGGCCTAGGCCTATTTCAGGAGAGAGGCATCGATCGATCCTCTTGCTTGCTGAATTGCTAAAACATTCAGACCTTATTCATAGGACTACATTTAGCCTAATTGGAAATATATGGAGTGGGGAGAAGTAAAATGATCCTAGAAGTCAGGCTATTGTTTGTCAAGTCCAGATTAAATATAGGCCTTCATGTGTATCAAATTTGTACACGATAGTGGGATAAATCAAGGATAAATATAGCCGAAATGTTCAGGCTTTGTCATGATCTGTGATCAAAATAGTCTGGGAAGTTTTCGGTTCTGATTAGGCTATAAGTAATGCGTAAAAACGGAACTGCACTGAAATGAATAGCCTGATTCAATGTGATTCCCCCTCCTGAAAATATAAAAATTGTAAATCTGTTAACCCTTATGGTCGATGCCCGCGCCCCGTGGAAATTTAAAAGAATAAAATAATCCCCCCAAAATATCTTGCTCTACGATCCCCACATGCGTCTTGGGACTCGTCTGAAGTCGGTACAGCCGATCTGCCAACCTCTGTCTGTAGCGTCCAAACAGTTTGGGCTACATACTAATATGACCCCTCTGTGGAAAGGTTAGACTCTCACGAACAAGTACATGTCAGTTTGCTCTAGGACGCCCACAGGCCTCACAAGACTTGTCTGAAGGTCCCCCGGTACCAGCTGAAAATATTAATGGAAGTATACAATGCTTTCGGAAAGTATTCAGACCCCTTGACTTTTTCCACATTTTGTTACATTACAGCCATATTCTGAAATTAATTAAATAAACATCAATCTACACACAATACACCATAATGACAAAGCGAAAACAGGTTTTTAGAAATTTTGGCAAATGTATTAAAAATAAAAAACAGAAATACTTTATTTACATACGTTTTCAGACCCTTTGCTATGAGATTCGACATTTAGCTCAGGTGCATACTATTTCCATTGATCATCCTTGAGATGTTTCTACAACTTGATTGGTGTCCACTTGTGGTAAATTCAATTTATTGGACATGATTTGGACATTTCTGCAGCATTGAAGGTCCCCAAGAACACAGTGGCCTCCATCATTCTTAAATGGAAGAAGTTTGGAACCACCAAGGTTCTTCCTAAAGCTGGCCGCCCGGCCAAACTGAGCAATCTGTGGGAGAAGGGCCTTGGTCAGGGAGGTGACCAAGAACTCGATGGTCTTACAGAGCCCCAGAGTTCCTCTGTTGAGATGGGAGAACCTTCTAGAAGGAAAACCATCTCTGCAGCCTTTATGATAGAGTGGCCAGACGGAAGCCACTCCTCAGTAAAAGGCACACGACAGCCCACTTGGCGTTTGCCAAAAGGCACTTAAAGGACTCTCAGACCATGAGAAACAAGATTCTCTGGTCTGATGAAACCAAGATTGAACTCTTTGGCCTGAATGCCTAGTGTCACGTCTGGAGGAAACCTGGCACCATCCCTACGGTGAAGCATGGTGGTGGCAGCATCATGCTGTGGGGATGTTTTACAGCGGCAGGGACTCTGAGACTAGTCAGGATAAGGGAAAGATGAACAGAGCAAAGTACAGAGAGATCCTTGATGAAAACCTGCTCCAGAGCGCTCAGGACCTCAGACTGGGGCAAAGGTTCACCTTCCAACAGGACAACGACCCTAAGCACACAGCCAAGACAACGCAGGAGTGGCTTCGGGACAAGTCTCTGAATGTGCTTGAGTCACCCAGCCAGAGCCTGGACTTGAACCCGATCGAAAATCTCTGGAGAGACCTGAAAATAGCTGTGCAGCGACGCTTCCCATCCAACCTGACAGAGCTTGAGAGGATCTGCAGAGAAGAAAGGGAGAAACTCCCCAAATACAGGTGTGCCAAGCTTGTAGCGTCATAACCAATAACACCCGAGGCTGTAATCGCTGCTAAAGGTGCTTCAACAAAGTACTGAGTAAAGGGTCTGAATACTTATGTAAATGTGATATACATTTCTAACAATTTCTAAAAACTTGTTTTTGCTTTGTCATTATGGGGTATTGTTTGTAGATTGATGAGGAAAACAAACAATGTATTCAATTTTAGAATAAGGCTGTAACTTAACAAAATGTGAAAAAAAGTCAAGGGGTCTGAATACTTTCCGAATGCACTGTATACGGAGACTGCTCAGTGCCAAAAATAAGGGGTTAAATATATATATTTCTTATATGTCTCAGATATAGGACAGACACTTCAGAACAAACTTCCTTTTTATTATTTGGGGGTACTATCTGTTGTTCCATGTAGTGAATCTGTTATTCAATGCGTTTGTATGGGCTAATAGCAGTAAAATAATTTTTCATCAAATTCTTTTTTTTTTTTTATATTTCTTGGGGTCATAAAATTCTAAATCAAGTAGCAAAATGATCCTTGGTATGACCTTCTTAAATCAATTATATATAGCTTAGTAGAACAATAGCTTAGTAGAATAATAGACAGGGTTTAGACTGTAATGGGTTAAGATGTTTGGTCTATGGATAGACCCATACCGCTTCTATCTTTTTGGTATATTGCTATAGGAATAGCCTACCACTATTATTCTCATTTCCGGAGCATTTAAAACAACCCTATTTTCCGTGGGATATGATACTTGCTTTATATTTAATAGGCCTATAGCCCATGTTGAGGCTGAGCATCACAGAGTTAATCATTGTTATAGCCTAGATCGCTTTATATAATCTGGACCGTCGTTTTTTCTCACAATTTATAAGCCAACAAGGGGTAGGGGTAGCCTATGCTTTTTGCCCTTCTCTATAACAAGGGTTACATCGTTATCTACCCTGTAAATTCAAGCCATCCTTTTAACCATAACACATCAAGCCCTCCACAGAAATTGATAGCCTAAGGAGTGCATGGTGACAGTGATTGCATCTGCCAAACAGGTAAACCTCGACCTACAATATATATATACAAAGTATGTGGATACCCCTTCAAATTACTGGATTCGGCTATTTCAGCCACACCCATTGCTGACAGGTGTATAAAATCGAGCACACAGCCATGCAAACTCCATAGACAAACATTGGCAGTAGAATGGCTCTGTCGTAGCCGGCTGCGACCGGGAGACCCATGCCGCGGCGCACAATTGGCCCAGCGTCGTCCAGGGTAGGGGAGGGAATGGCCGGCAGGGATGTAGCTCAGTTGGTAGAGCATGGCGTTTGCAACGCCAGGGTTGTGGGTTCGATTCCCACGGGGGGGCAGTATGAAAAAAATAATATATATATAATAATGTATGCACTCACTAACTGTAAGTCGCTCTGGATAAGAGCGTCTGCTAAATGACTAAAATGTAAATGTAAAATGTAATGGCCTTACTGAAAAGCTCAGTGACTTTCAATGTGGCGTCGTCATAGGATGCGACCTTTCCAACAAGTCAGTTTGTCAAATATCCGACCTGCTAGTGCTGCCCTGGTCGAACCCCTGGTCAACTGTAAGTGCTGTTATTGTGAAGTGGAAACGATTGGAGCAATAATGGCTCAGCCGCGAAGTGGTAGGCCACACAAGCTCACAGAACGGGAGTGCAGAAGCGCGCAGCTCGTAAAAATCATCTGTCCTCAGTTGCAACACTCATTACCGAGTTCCAAATTGCCTCTGGAAGCAACGTCAGAACAAGAACTGTTAGTTGGGAGCTTCATGAAATGGGTTTCCATGGCCGAGCAGCCGCACACAAGCCTAAGATCACCATGCATAATCCCAAGCGTCGGCTGAAGTGGTGTAAAGCTTGTCGCAATTGGACTCTGGAGCAGTGGAAACGCATTCTCTGGGGTGATGAATCACGCTTCAAATGCCAGGAGAACGCTTCCTGCCCAAATGCATAATGCCAACTGTAAAGTTGGTGGAGGAGGAATAATGGTCTGGGGTTGTTTTTCATGTTTCGGGCTAGGCCTCTTAGTTCCAGTGAAGGGAAATCTTAACGCTACAGCATACAATGACATTCTAGATGATTCTGTGCTTCCAACTTTGTGGCAACAGTTTGGGGAAGGCCCTTTCCTGTTTCAACATGACAATGCCCCCTTGCACAAAGAGTGGTCCATACAGAAATGGTTTGTCGAGATCGTTGTGGAAGAACTTGACTGGCCTGCACAGAGTCCTGACCTCAACCCCATCGAACACCTTCGGGATGAATTGGAACGCTGACTACGAGCCAGGCCTAATCACCCAACATCAGTGCCTGACCTCACTCATCCTCTTGTGGCTGAATAAAATAATCCCCGCAGCAATGTTCCATCTAGTGAAAACCTTTCCAGAAGAGTGGAGGCTGTTATAACAGCAAAAGGGGGACCAACTACATATTAATGCCCATGATTTTGGAATGAGATGTTCGACAAGCAGGTGTCCACCAGTGGTGGAAAAATTACCCAATAAAAGTAAAGATACCTTAATAGAAAATAACTAAAGTAAAAGTGAAAGTCACCCAGTAAAATACAACTTCAGTAAAAATCTAAAAGTGTTTGGTTTGACATATACTTACTGTAAGTATAAGTAAATGTATTTGCTAAAATATACTTAAGTATTAAAAGTAAAATTAAAAGTATAAATCATTTATGTCCGCCAGATCAGAGGCAGTAGGATGACCAGGGATGTTCTCTTGATAAGTGTTTGAATTGGACCATTTTCCTGTCCTACTAAGCATTCAAAATGTAACGAGTAGTTTTGGATGTCAGGGAAAATGTTTGGAGTAAAAATTACATTATTTTCTCTAGAAATATAGTGAAGTAAAAGTTGTCAAAAATATAAATAGTCAAGTACAGTTACCCCAAAAAACTACTTAAGTAATACTTAAGTATTTTTACTGAAGTACTTTACACCACTGGTTTCCGATGTTGTCATCGGAACAACTTGGCCATTTCTGAACAGACTAAGCAAGCATTCTGTACAACAGAAAAAAAGTATTTCCTCTACAGCAAATCAACTGCTGCAATTTACCTGACACTTTCTTTGTATGAATGGAAACTAACGTTGGTGTAGCCTATTGTTATCATTTTATTTGTTTCCTATTTATGCTATAAGTGTCTGGTATGGTCATTTCTTATCAAGATCAGGGGTAAAATATCCCTGGACTGTCCATATTTGAAATATGTAACTTAATTAAGTCAATCGGGGGCATTGAGTTACGGAATTGAACCCACGCCGACACGGTAGGCCGGGCTGTGACGGTCATTTTGTCAGGTGGTGATTGTCATGCAAATAACTGCTGGTCTCACGGTAGTTGCCTGTTAATAAATATAAACACTTTAGCAGCTCTGGCTTCCACGCATAGCCTACTGTGATGGGTGATTTGAAGGAGTCAGGCGCAGGAGGGTAAATCACAGAATACAGAGTTTATTCCGGAATACAGAGTTACGCAGGATAGCGTCAAACAGTCCAGTGCGCAAAACAGGCGCACTGGAAAAACACAGGCACACAGGGAAAATATACCCTGGCAATACAAAATACACGTAGCTCAACCGAGGTACTCTCTCCTCACATTAAACAATCCCCCACAAGGACAAGGGAGCAGAGGGAACACTTATACACGTACTAATGAGGGGATATGAACCAGGTGTGTGTAATAGACAAGACAAAACAAATGGAATGATGAGATGTGATGCAGCAGTGGCTAGAAGGCCGGTGACGATGAACACCGAAGTCGTGACACCTACAAGCCATTGATGAGGACCTTTGGAACATCTACATTTAAAAAAGTATAATACATTCATTTAATATAGCCTACACCATCACAATAAATCCATTATTTATTTTAGGCAGGTCTAAAGAAACATTATGATATGAAGAAAATGTAGCCTACTTCAGAAGAACAGAGTAGCATACTCTGAGTCATCTTTATGTTAGGCCCTGATCTGGCTATGCCATATGGCTGTGGGCTACACTAGTTCATTTAGCAGGCAAGATTTTCTTATAATTCCTGTGGCATTATTTTATATTATTTTATAGTAAGAACAATATAATTGAACATAGCTGAATAAAATATAAAGGATTTCTGAGGGAGTGCGCACATGCGGTTATTCTGTGTTGAGCGGTTAACAAAGAAACAGGTCCTCCTATATGCTTAATTTAGAGTTATTTATGCAACTTTAGTTGTGATACAAATGTTAGCCTATATGTTTTGATTTGTAATACATTCTAAGGCTGCATGATGCGACTCCAATGATGATTTGAAAAAAGTTGCATGAAAGCCTGCTTTGTTTATTGCGCAGGCTGCACACACTTCATCAGTCTCTCATTCACAATTTGACCAGCACTATTCTAATTTGTATCTGGTCTTACATATAGCCTAATAATATATATATACAGTGGGGAAAAAAAGTTTTTAGTCAGCAACCAATTGTGCAAGTTCTCCCACTTAAAAAAATGAGAGAGGCCTGTAATTTTCATCATAGGTACACGTTAACTATGACAGACAAATTGAGAAAAAATAATTCAGAAAATCACATTGTAGGATTTTTTATGAATTTATTTGCAAATTATGGTGGAAAATAAGTATTTGGTCACCTACAAACAAGCAAGATTTTTGGCTCTCACAGACCTGTAACTTCTTCTTTAAGAGGCTCCTCTGTCCTCCACTCGTTACCTGTATTAATGTCACCTGTTTGAACTTGTTATCAGTATAAAAGACAACTATCCACAACCTCAAACAGTCACACTCCAAACTCCACTATGGCCAAGACCAAAGAGCTGTCAAAGGACACCAGAAACAAAATTGTAGACCTGCACCAGGCTGGGAAGACTGAATCTGCAATAGGTAAGCAGCTTGGTTTGAAGAAATCAACTGTGGGAGAAATTATTAGGAAATGGAAGACATACAAGACCACTGATAATCTCCCTCGATCTAGGGCTCCACGCAAGATCTCACCCCGTGGGGTCAAAATGATCACAAGAACGGTGAGCAAAAATCCCAGAACCACACGGGGGGACCTAGTGAATGACCTGCAGAGAGCTGGGACCAAAGTAACAAAGCATACCATCAGTAACACACTACGCCGCCAGGGACTCAAATCCTGCAGTGCAAGACGTGTCCCCCTGCTTAAGCCAGTACATGTCCAGGCCCGTCTGAAGTTTGCTAGAGTGCATTTGGATGATCCAGAAGAGGATTGGGGAGAATGTCATATGGTCAGATGAAACCAAAATATAACTTTTTGGTAGAAACTCAACTCGTCGTGTTTGGAGGACAAAGAATGCTGAGTTGCATCCAAAGAACACCATACCTACTGTGAAGCATGGGGGTGGAAACATCATGCTTTGGGGCTGTTTTTCTGCAAAGGGACCAGGACGACTGATCCGTGTAAAGGAAAGAATGAATGGGGCCATGTATCGTGAGATTTTGAGTGAAAACCTCCTTCCATCAGCAAGGGCATTGAAGATGAAACGTGGCTGGGTCTTTCAGCATGACAATGATCCCAAACACACCGCCCGGGCAACGAAGGAGTGGCTTCGTAAGAAGCATTTCAAGGTCCTGGAGTGGTTTAGCCAGTCTCCAGATCTCAACCCCATAGAACATCTTTGGAGGGAGTTGAAAGTCTGTGTTGCCCAGCGACAGCCCCAATACATCACTGCTCTAGAGGAGATCTGCATGGAGGAATGGGCCAAAATACCAGCAACAGTGTGTGAAAACCTTGTGACGCCTTACAGAAAACGTTTGACCTGTGTCATTGCCAACAAAGGGTATATAACAAAGTATTGAGAAACGTTTGTTATTGACCAAATACTTATTTTCCACCATAATTTGCAAATAAATTCATTAAAAATCCTACAATGTGATTTTCTGGATTTTTTTTCTCATTTTGTCTGTCATAGTTGATGTGTACCTATGATGAAAATTACAGGCCTCTCTCATCTTTTTAAGTGAGAGAACTTGCACAATTGGTGGCTGACTAAATACCTTTTCCCCCCACTGTATTCATCCGTAGCCTACACACGAATAGCGAATGAAGGTTATGCTCAGTTACGTTTTAATATGCCAGGTAGGTTACACCATTTGTAAAGCGGATGAATGTGCTTAACCTAAAAAATGTAGCAATAAATATAACAGCATGAGAAAGCTGGGATCCTCTTTTAAATAGTGGTCAGCCTGAGCAATGACTGGGCTTATAAGAACATGTTTCACTACGCTCTGTAGGCTATGGGCTCTCAACCGTGTTCCAGGGGTCTTTATTTGCCCACTTTAGTTGTGATACAAACCTTATCAAAACATATAGGCCTATGGGATAGGCTACATGATACATGCGAAACATTTACATAAGTATTCAAAAACTTTACTCAGTACTTTGTTGAAGCACCTTTGGCAGTGATTACAGCCTTAAGTCTTCTTGGGTATGACACTACAAGGTTGGCACACTTGTATTTGGGGAGTTTCTCCCATTGATCGGTTCAAGTCCGGGCTCTGTCTGTGCCACTCAAGGACATTCAGAGACTTGTCCCAAAGCCACTCCTGCGTTTTCTTGGCTGTGTGCTTAGGGTCGTTGTCCTGTTGGAAAGTGAACCTTCGCCCCAGTCTGAGGTCCAGAGCACTCTGGAGCAGGTGTTCATCAAAGCTCTCGCTGTACTTTGCTCCGTTCACCTTTCCCTCGATCTTGACTAGTCTCCCAATCCCTGCCACTGAAAAACATCACCACAGCATGATGCTGCCACGACAATGCTTCACCGTAGGGATGGTGCCAGGTTTCCTCCAGACGTGACGCTTGGCATTCAGGCCAAAGAGTTCAATCTTGGTTTCATCAGAGCAGAGAATCTTGTTTCACATGGTCTGAGAGTCCTTTAGGTGTCTTTTTGCAAACTACAAGCGAGCTGTTATGTGGCTTTTACTGAGGAGTGGCTTCCGTCTGGCCACTCTATCATAAAGGCCTGATTGGTGGAGTGCTGCAGAGATGGTCGTCCTTCTGGAAGTTTCTCCCATCTCCACAAAATAACTCTGGAGCTCTGTCAGAGTGACCATCGGGTCCCACTAATTTGAGGATATTTGATTGGGAAGTCCCCACCTGCTTATGACTTATTTACACAAGAACTTAGCAACCGACTGAGCATCTTTTCGCTTGGTTGGACAGGCGTCCGGCCATCGTGAAAATCTATCTACAACCACCAACATGTATCTTTTCCCATCAACTGGTTTAATCATATCAACAAAGTCGATAACCAACTCACGCATAGGACCTCTCGGTGTAGGAATGTGACCAGGAAGAACAGTCACACCCCTGCAAACATTATTTTTCAGACAGATTGTGCACCTGCCTATGACATAGTCAACCTGTTCAAGCAAATATGGTGCCCAAAAACCATACTCCTTTGTGATCTTTCTCCTAACCTCCCCCCTTGCAACATGAGCTAACCCATGTGCTTCCTAAATCATCAGACCTAATAGGTCTAGAGGCACTACTATCAACCCCTCATGGTTTCTCCAAAGACAACAAAGGATTGTTACTCTGAGGATTTTTTATTGTCTTCAAAACACCTGCTTCGAAAGTCCTTCCATTTGTGGTTCGATCCCTTGGATTGCTTCATCTTTCAATGGATACTGATTCTTCCAAGGAGGTCTTGCTTCTGGTCGAAGTTCAACTTTCACCTCAATTGGGCTGATTTCACAAGTCCAATATCGGTACTGTGTTAAGACCACAAACATTCTGGAACTTGTTGCAACATCTCCTCTTTCATAGGGTCTGAATCCATCTTCGCACTGCAAATAGATTCATGTGTCATCCGTACAGCTTGTGGCTCTCCTTGTCCTTGAGCCGAAATCATGATTTTGAGAAATCGCTGATCTTCACTCCTCCAAATCGCCAAATTCTCTTTCATCGGTACGAAAACAGCTTTCTCTGCTTCTGTCATCATTTCTCCTATTTGCTTCTGCTCATAGCCTCCAGAAACCAACAAGGTTACATGTGGCACACTCTTCTCAATCTCAAATTCTTTATCCAGATAATCGTCTGTGTTTATCTTCATAGCTGCTCCTTGTGGTCCTAAAATTATGCAACATGAGCTGAGTTGAACTTTCTTTGGTTGATGACTCAACCATTCCTCTGAGTTCGATTGGGCAGCATTCTTGAAATACTTGAGCGTACAATGAAATGGATATTCTGGAAGCCTCGCATCTGGCATGTTTGCCACAATGAATTTCTCCCATATCTTAGCCTGCTTCAAAAAATATTCACTGAGATTTCCAATCCAGAATACTGAAGAAGAATCCATCTCTGTCGTCATCAACAATTGGTAAACCTTTTCCTTTGGCACTTCTACCAGACAGCCGTCTGGTGTACATTTTATTGTACAGTTCAATTTACACAATGCATCTCTTCCCAACAATGCAATAGGTGTATGTTCTGATACCAGTATGGGTATTGTAATTTTCTGATTTTCATAGTAGAGCTCAATTGGTTCCGTAAGAGGAATCAGCTGTTTCACTCCCTCAAATCCAATTGTCCTAATTAGTTGATTGGACATAGGGAGATGTGTAGCATCTTCAGGCTGAACACAGGTAAAAGCAGCTCCGCTATCCGCCATCACTTCCAATGGTCGTTTGTTTACTTTCACCTCAATTGTCTGATCTTTTTCCGGTCCTGATGCTATCAGCTGACACCCCCCTTTCGGATCTTCTGAGCACTTCTAGAATCCTTGCTCCGGGCCCCTATAAGGGTTCACCGGTCCTCCAGATGATCTTGACTGGCCCCTGTATCTTCCTCTGAAATTCCCTCTGGTGTTTCCTCCTGGCCCATTACACTCACGGGCAAAGTGACCAACCTGTCCACAATTATAACACACTTCTGAAGATTGCTGGAAGTATGGCTTAAATCTTCCTCCTCTTCCTCTTCCTAAGCCTTCTCGTCCTCTTCCTCTCCAATTCTGTGTCTGTCCAGAAACTGGCTGTGGATATGAAACAACTGGTACCGCTATTGGTGGCTGGTACAATTGCGGTTGGAACTGGTTCAGTTGAAGCTGTGGCAGTGATTGTTGATTTGGTGCACACTGATTCTGCATAACCAAAGCTTGTTTCTTCTCCTTCTTATTCTCCACCAGTTGTATTTGATTGAGTTTTCTGAGAGTTTCTTGGTCCTGTTTTTTCTGGTTGTGTTCCTTTTTTCGGTACAGATCCACTTGATGGGCTATATGATCTGTATAGACACCTTTTGTCATGCTTCCAAGTCAAACCACCTCTGCCAGTTTGCTCCTTACTAGTGAGGGCAGTCCCATCTGCAGTTTAGCTCTCAAAATTGACTGCTCAATTTGACTCACATCTGGATAATTTCCGGTAATATTTCTCCACACTTGATGAACTCTTGACACATAGGCTCTCGGATTTTCTTGTTGTCCTAGTGGGTCAATCAGAATGTTGTCAGGATGCACATTTGTTGGAAACATATCTTTCATTGCTCTCCACAGCTGATTTCTACTTGCAGCCAACAATTCAGGATCATTCACCGCAGTCCCCACATATCGATGAAGTCCAGCTCTCTGAAAAATGTCTTCCATACCTGGAATCCCAAGGAGATTAGCCAAAAGTCTCTTAATGTCTCCTATGGTAGACTGTGTTCCCACCGTAATTTCTTCCAATTTTGAAATCCAAGGATATGCTCCATCTTGAAGAGTAGGCAGCTTCTCAAGTATATCTGACATATCGGTATTCTGCAAAGGCTTATACTCCAGGTTCTGTCCTCGAATTATCACTGGCATCATCTTCTTACTTGTGCTCCCTTGTCTTGGCCTCAATGTATACCTCTTCTCCAATTTTTGGGATCCTTTTTTCAGCAGTTTTTCCTTCTGTATCTTCAGCTTCTTGAGTTGTTCTTCCAGTTCTCTTACTTCTTCTAAATTATTGGCCTTATCCATGCATGATATGCATCGGTCTATATCTCTTTCTATTTCTTCTGTGCTAGTCATTGTAGGATAAAATCCTCTTGAATATGAAGCACCTTTAATCTCCAAATCTTTATCGCTGTCTTCATCTTGACTTTCATCAGAGCTCGAATCTCTTGTATTCCTCTTCTTCCAACTTCCATCACCCCTTCTTTCCGCTCTGGCCAACCTCTGTCTGATCACAGGGTCATATCCACCCATGATCTCTTCTGAATCACTCTGATCATCATCATCATCATCTTCAAGTTCCATCCTCCTGAACCTCACTCTATCCTTAGTTTCCAGACATCTCGTTTTCTTCTTACTTTTGGAGTTTGGATTCATCTTTATGGTCGTTTCTGCTTGTCCTCTCTCTATTATTCGTTCATCTTCATCTCTGATGCAATAATCACCCTCCTAAATGATCACTGGAAGCTGAGGATAGACGTCCTTAAACTCTACTTCTTCCTCGTAAGGTGGAGATCTTTTTGCTGAATCCGTAGGTGAGAAAGGTGTATTGACTTCTGCCATTAATTTTTCTGTCACCTTCACCTCTTTTGCCATTTTCTCTATACCTCTGTCTCTTTTATCTTTTGTATCTTTTATCAGTTTTTGTCCTTCATTTTCAAACAGCTTAAGAACACCCAGCTATCTTTGTCTCTTTTCTTTATGTTGTTCCCCTTTTTTCCCCTTCTTTTGATCTGCCTTATATGTGGATACAAGCACTTTCATTATCTTGATGACGTCTGGGTTAAGAGTCCCTTCCACTGGCCATGGTTGTTCAATGTCAGGCCAATGTTTATTCCATTTTCCAGATAACCTTGCAATACCATTAACTAGAGGATTACTATTTTGTACTACATCAAATCTAGTAATTATTTTCGTAGTTTTGATGTCCTTTTTCCCCATTGTAACAACTCTTTTATATTCCTTTATTGTGAATTATTTTATTATTATTATTATTATTATTATTATTTTAAACCAATTAATTTGTAAACCAAAAAATACTTTAGACTATGTAGCTGATGTTTCCCTCCTTTTTTTATTTATTTTTTTATTTTAATTAATTAATTTATCAATATATCTATTTATTTTTATTAATGTATCTTTTTTTTTTTTTTTTTTTACCAAATTATTGATTAGTGGCAATCTTACCACATCCAATCAGGAAAAGTAAAGGAAAGTAGTCAACTTCAGAGCAATCCAAAAAAGAAAGACCTGTAATCCAGCAACACTACAGCACTCACAAACCAATTGCTTAATAATCACCCAATTACCTTAATTTTACAGAATAATGTCGGTAATCATACCAACCCATGCCCAAAAAACTCCAATGTGCAATTCTTAATTACATTAATTGATCAGTCTGTTGCCAAGTCCCTGTTAAATTGTTACAACATGAAATATGCTAGGCACACACAATATCCTGTATGGGAAAGTAAGTTTGTGAACAGAACAGTACTAGCCTTGATTGGACTGGATCCATGGCAGCACACACTGTCGCGTGACGCACTGGTCAGCACTTCCTCTCTCTCTCTCTCTCTGTGTCCTCCTTCTCGTCTCTCACATGACAGGAGAACAAAGGAAACAGACAACAATTTAGTATTTTATGCATACCTATGTTCACATTCGCGCTAAGAAATAAGCAAACAGCTTAATTTAGGAATATTATAAATAGCGCAATAACGTTTTATTTTACTTATTTATTTTTTATTTTATTTTTTTATCCGTCAACATATCTCTCATTTATAAATTCAATAGATCTCAATCAAATAGTTTCATAGTTAAGCAACAGCCACTTATCAAACAGAATACTTTATCCGTGTGTATTCAAAATCTCCCCCTTTCTTCTCTGTCTGTAGCACTAATTCTGTGTGTCACAGCAGCTCAGTGCAGGCAGGGGAGTGGCATATTTGCTCTACGTAACTCTAAACTCATAAAATCCCACGCATGTGCAGCTCATTCACCAGTGCGATTTCAAAGCGAGAGGAGCGCTCCCAAGCAGCTCTCTCCAAGCTAAACAACAGAAAGCAGACAGACCAGCTGTCTGTTATTTCCAACACAGACAAACAGTAACAATTAACAAAACTCACAAACCAACACAGAACATAGAACACAAATCCTACTTCGAAGTTTCTTATCTTCACTTATTCTAATCTGCAGATTTTATAGTTATTTTCTTATCCATTACAAATAATCATCCTCCCAGGGGCTCATAGTTTTTTAACAATTATTAAACTTTCTCTTTTATAGAGACTCATATAAGGTTTTAACCTTAACGTCCTCCCAGGGGCTCATAGTTTTTTAACAATTATTAAACATTCTCTTTTATAGAGACTCATAAGGTTTTAACCTTAACGTCCTCCTGGTGGCTCATATATAGTTAACAAGTATTAACGTTCTCTCTAATGGAGACTCAAAAGATTTTAACCTTAACTAACATATTTCCTTACAAAAAACTAAAACCCCTGTTGTCATAGCCTTAGTCGACACACAGCAGAGACCTCCCCTTTTACACACACGCATAGGCCCTCTTCCTCTCACACACACACAGTTCAAGAGGAATGCATCCGTTCATACAATACACTAAGCATGCTACCGTCGCTCCTTATTTCTCATTGTTCCTTCCTACATTTTTGCTACCTCGAGTTGCAGATATTCAATGAGAGGTTACTTCGAACACATACCTCGTCAACTATATGTCGAGAGGTAACTTACAATGGAATGTATCTTCCACAAACTCCAGTTCCCAGAACTGACCTTAAAAATCAACCTAGTGAGTTTTCAGGATTTTCGGCCCATCCTAATGATCGCCTCGTTTGAGGGCTTCCTTAAATCAGCAATGTCCTAAAAGTATACTTTTGCCTTATTTCCTGGCCTTATTCCTTCATGCTATTCCTAGACACTCTTTTTAATTTTATTCAAGCCAAATATCAGTGTGCCCAGTATTAACAATTCCTATAGACACTCCCCCCTGTTTGCGTTGTTCCCAACGCAAACAAATTTAGAAATTTAGAATGGATTCTCATCACACAGCAAATAAGAGCAAGGTGCACACACAAGTTATTAAACGGTACATCTCCTCAACGCACACACACAGCACACGAACTGACCAGCGCCCAAAGTTTGTGAGAAAGCTCACCGTATCTGCATGCCTCTTGAGCGGGAGTCAACTCAGCGCCCATGAATGAAACGCTGAGAAAAGACGCAACACGTCCCAAATCCTCGTCGCCATTCTGTGGTGTCGAGACAACGATGCTGATATGCTGTGATGACAAGAAATCCGCTGACACTGTCCTTGATTATAATGGTTTATTACATCAAAGATTGCAGTATCAATTTACAGACTCCTGCAGAAATCTGGAGAACAACTGACCCAATCTCTAATATGTTATTCTCTCCGTCCTTTGTTCAAAACATGGTATTTATATCCTATGTAACATAATATGGTGTAATTTTAATAGACCAATCCCTGGCCTCTACATAGCAGACTCTCCTCTGTTTTAGGGGGCCCCTATAATAATGTTTTCCAGATGTTTCCGCAAGCAGAGCCAAGTTCTGAAATGTTCACATACTACAATAACAATTAAACTGGTACAATATTTCCACTGACAGTTGGCACAATTACAACATTTTAGACCATTACCCCAAACAGGCTAATGAGCCCCTGCGAGTACATTGCCCCCGCTTACATTTCTTATGCTGTGTTTGTAACCAAGTGGGAAGTGGGAATTTATGACATACGACTGGGAAAAATCCACTTGAACGACCCTCCAACTGGTATTTACTAGTGGGAAACTCGTCTATCATCCTGAGCTCCCACTTCCCCACATGCTAACCTCTGACATCACTTACTAAGGAAATGAACGTCTTTTTCGGCAGTTAAATGCAAGAACAAAACATTATTTATAAAGCCCAATCTATTCTTATGTTTTTTTAACACAGTCATTTGTTTATAAGCATGATAGCTGTGCTTTTAGTTTATGGTTTACAGCAGGGGTTCAACCTTTTCTTGCCCAGTGACCCCCGCCGAAGCAAACCAGCAACCCAGGGACCCCCATTATGTTATCGAAACATGTTTTTTTCCACGTCTTGTCTCATCATCCGGTGAATTATAATGGAAAAGACAAGTAAGCAACATCTTAAAATGAATAGATTTGGTAGTTTTTCATTATTTTGACCAAACTAGGGCTGTGATGATTGTCATTTTGGGTAACGACTCATTGTCATGCAAATAGACACAGTTATTGTCATAATTGTAATTTCTGTATAATATTTTTTTTGCTTGTAATGCATCATAATGCATCTTTGAAAGATATACCTAATGAATACAACACAGCTTTGGTGATACCCCTGTCTCAAATGTTTTTGACCGCTTAGATCTTTTGGAAATGAAGTTTCCCCTCCAAACCGTGCCGTTCTGCTTGTAAAATGATTACGAACTTTACCCACTTCATGTAAAAAATGAAAAACTGCTATTGGGTAAACCCCTTCTCCTAAAATTAATGTATTAAGACGATTATTATTCCAAACACATTTGCTAATATTAGCTGTTTAGCTGGTTAAACAATGGTTAGCCATGTGTTTGCAGAAATGTCCAAGTCAAGGCTTTTTCAAAGCCTATGTCAGATACTCCAGTGAGTGTAATTAGTGCCAATGAGTGTAATTTGATCAATATTAGGAGTTGAGAAATAAAGTTGACATCATTAGAAAGAAGATATTCCCCTCTTTTCTGCTGTAGGTATGTAATTCAACATTAGTTTAGTCTGTTGTTGCTAGCAATATTCATAAAACCATTAAAATATTTTCCCACTTTTTAAAATATATATATTTTGTTTTTTGTGGACCCCCTGCAGTACCTCAAGGGGGCCTCGGACCCCCGGTTGAATACCCCTGATTTACTAAAGTTGTTGGCCATTAGCCAATCATCGTTTCTCATCGAGTTCAAAGCACGTGAATGCATACAGCTTGTATTTACGACTTCACAACTGGTAAATTCCCACCTCCAACTTCGTTACGAACTCACCAAAAGTGCAGTAATGATTGTACCTAAAGCTGCATTCATAAACAGGTGGAAAGTGAGAATTTACCACATACGACTGGGAAAAATCCACTTGAACGACTCTCCATTTGGTAATTACTAGTGGGAAACACGTCGACCATCCCTGAGCTCCAACTTTGACAACATGTTGACCTCTGATGTCACCGAGTAAGGAAATTACCTCGATAACAGCAATTTTGGCAGTAACAACAAAACATTATTCATAAAATGCAATCTATTAATATGGTTTTTGAACTCCAACTGGCATCTCTCAATGAGTTCAAAGCACATGAATGCATCCAACTGGTATTTACGACTTCATAACTGGTAAATTCCCACCTCCCACATGGTTATGAATGCAGGACGGGTCAAAAAGTACCCAAGTGCATTGCGATTGATAGTAAATATATAGCAAAACACTAATACAGTATACTATTACTGTAGATATTTACAGTAAAATGACAGTACATTTTATTACAAAATTAACAGCAATGGCTAACAGCGTAGTTTCATGTTATCACATTTTGAACCACATGATTTCACATGTGAAAAATGTGAAATTTCACATGTGAAATCATGGGAAACACTTTATAAGTAAAGTAATGAAATGGTATAGGCCTTTTAAAGTAATTGGTACCCTGTTCAGCTCAAATTTAACCTCACCTAGCGACTTGTTTTTTTAAATGATATGAGCAAAAAATATTCAATTTTATTTGGAACGGCAAGCCAGACAAAATTAAACTGGCCTTTTTATAACATGAATATGATTTCGGAGGGCAAAAATGATTAAATATTAAAGCATTAGACCTCTCACTAAAGGCTTCAGTCATACAAAAGTTATACTTACATACGAACTGGTTCTCTAGCAG
Organism: Coregonus clupeaformis; assembly: GCF_020615455.1. Classification (NCBI taxonomy): domain Eukaryota; kingdom Metazoa; phylum Chordata; class Actinopteri; order Salmoniformes; family Salmonidae; genus Coregonus; species Coregonus clupeaformis. The sequence goes on from NW_025534818.1 coordinate 95,400, forward strand.
ATTGTAAGAACGTCTCACCCCATGTTCAGGAATGGCCTTTTTCCCTTTATTCAGATTACAACCTCTCACTTTCAGATATTTTAAAATGAAATAATCTCAAAAATATCACTATTTTTAAAACAAGCCATTGAAAGTTGGTTGTAATTTCAATTTAATTCACCAGAAAAGACAGAACAAATATTATAACAAACATTATGGTAAAACTCAAATATACTAATTGATTTAAAAAAAACACATCATTTTTGGAAGAAAAATAATCTTTGGAAATGATATCATAAATAGCACTGGTGGAGATATGTCACACATGCAGCTAACACAAATATATGGAAATGTCTGCTCTACCCAAAATTACAACCAACTAATTGCAGCATTACCGCAAAAATGGAAGAGGCAAGTGGAAGGGGGAGAAAGTAAGGAACTTGTCTGTTGGCCCTGCATTAAAGACCAAAATTGGTTAAAGAAAAGGCTATTCCATGTGAGAAATTGCCAAGAAACTGAAGATCTCGTACAACGCTGTGTACTACTCCCTTCACAGAACAGCGCAAACTGGCTCTAAACAGAATAGAAAGAGGAGTGGGAGGCCTCGGTGCACAACTGAGCAAGAGGACAAATACATTAGTGTCTAGTTTGAGAAGCAGACGCCTCACAGGTCCTCAACTGGCAGCTTCATTAAATAGTACCTGCAAAACACCAATCTCAATGTCAACAGTGAAGAGTCGACTCCGGGATGCTGACCTTCTAGGCAGAGTTGCAAAGAAAAAGCCATATCTCAGACTGGCCAATTAAAAGAAAATATTAAGATGGGCAAAAGAACAGACACTGGACAGAGGAAGATTGGGAAAAAGTGTTATGGACAGACGAATCGAAGTTTGAGGTGTTCAGATCACAAAGAAGAACATTTGTGAGACGCAGACCAAATTAAAAGATGCTGGAGGAGTTCTTGATGCCATCTGTCAAACATGGTGGAGGCAATGTCATGGTCTGGGGGTGCTTTGGTGGTGGTAAAGTGGGAGATTTGTACAGGGTAAAAGGGATCTTGAAGAAGAAAGGCTATCACTCCATTTTGCAACGCGATGCCATACCCTGTGGATGGCGCTTGATTGGAGCCAATTTCCTCCTACAACAGGACAATGACCCAAAGCACAGCTCCAAACTATGCAAAAACTATTTAGGGAAGAAGCAGTCAGCTGGTATTCTGTCTATAATGGAGTGGCCAGCACAGTCACCTGATCTCAACCCTATTGAGCTGTTGTGGGAGCAGCTTGACCGTATGGTACGTAAGAAGTGCCCATCAAGCCAATCCAACTTGTGGGAGGTGCTTCAGGAAGCATGGGGTGAAATCTCTTCAGATTACCTCAACAAATTGACAACTAGAATGCCAAAGGTCTGCAAGGCAGTAATTGCTGCAAATGGAGGATTCTTTGACGAAAGGAACATTTGATGGACACAATTATTATTTATATTAAAAATCATTATTTCTAACCTTGTCAATGACTACATTTCTTATTCATTTTGCCATATTTCCTATTCAAACTCATTTCATGTATGTTTTCATGGAAAACAAGGACATTTCTAAGTGACCCCAAACTTTTGAACGGATTGGAAATGATGCAGACAATTACATTGATGGAAACCACAATCTATCTGCAATATTGAAGCTGATCTACCCCCCAAAATTATATTATTCAACATCACCTGGAATTTGAACTCACAACCTCTGGATTTAAGGTACACTGACCTTTTTGCTTCACCACAAAGACTGTAGCATTCCTATACACAATACGTATAATACATCTCTGCACTTAGCAAAAGAGTGCAATCTGTACTGTATTTTACTTATCAGTTATTCTGACTATTCTCTCATCATTGATTTTATTTACTTATTTCAGCAATTTGACGGTTTTCTGTATAGTTGTGTAACGTTGGTGGGGCATTGTCAGCGTCTGGGTGCAGTGGGGAAACGGAATCAGGCGCAGGACACAGAACTGAGAGATAAATGGCTTTACTAGAATCTAAGTAAACCATAGCAAACCCTCCACGCAGGGAAGAGCAAAACAACAGCTCAACAGACGACGTAACAAAGAACAATCACGCACACACCCAGGAGGGAAAACAGAGGTAATATAGGGAAACTAATAAGCCTAATGAGTAACAGGTGTGAACAATAAAGACAGAACTAGTGAGACACAGAAACATCGATCGGTGGCAGCTAGTACTCCGGTGACGACGACCGCCGAAGCCTGCCCGAACGAGGAGGAGGTGCAGCCTCGGCCGTATCCGTGACAGTAACCCCCCGGCTCTGATGCCACGGTGCCAGGACCGGCTGGTAACCAAGTACACACTGAAAGGGAGACAGGTCAGTGGAGGAGTGGCGGAGGACATTTTGTGCCATCTCTGCCCAGGGGATGTAAACTGACCAATCCCCCTGCCGGTCCTGGCAATACGACCTCAGAAACCTACCCACATCCTGGTTTACTCTTTCCACCTGCCCATTACTCTCGGGGTGTAAACCTGAGGTCAGGCTGACGAGACCCCCAGATGGTCCATAAACGCCTTCCAGACCCGCGATGTGAACTGGGGACCCCGATCAGACACTATATCCTCAGGTACCCGTAGTGCCGGAAGACGTGTGTAAACAGGGCCTCTGCGGTCTGTAGGGCAGTAGGGAGACCGGGCAAAGGAATGAGATGACAGGACTTAGAAAACCGATCCACAACGACCAGGATCGTGGTGTTACCCTGTGACGGAGGAAGATCCGTAACAAAGTCCATCGATAGGTGTGACCACGGCCGCTGTGGAACGGGGAGAGGTTGTAATTTACCTCTGGGCAGGTGTCTAGGTGCCTTGCACTGAGCGCACACCGAACAGGAAGAAACATAAACCCTCACGTCCTGAGCTAAGGTGGGCCACCAGTACTTCCCTCTAAGACAGCGCACTGTCCTCGCTGCCCGAATGTACTCCAGATTGCGGTGATCAGTCAAAATGAGAAAAGGGTGTTTAGCCCCCTCAAGCCAATGTCTCCACACCTTAAGAGCTTTCACAACAGCTAACAGCTCCCGTCCCCCACGCCATAGTTTTGCTCTGCCGGGCTGAGCTTCTTCGAGAAGAAAGCACAGGGGCGGAGTTTGGGAGGCGTACCCGAGCGCTGAGACAGTACAGCTCCTATCCCCGCCTCGGACGCGTCCACCTCTACTATGAATTGCAAGGAAGGATCCGGATGAGCCAGCACGGGAGCCGTGGTGAACAACGCCTTCAGCTGACCAAAAGCCCTGTTCGCCTCCGCTGACCACTGCAGGCGCACCGATCCGCCCTTTAGCAAAGAGGTTATGGGAGCTGCTACCTGGCCAAAGCCCCGGATAAATCTCCGGTAGTAGTTGGCAAAACCCAAAAATCGCTGCACCTCCTTTACCGTGGTAGGAGTCGGCTAATTACGCACGGCTGAAATGCGGTCACACTCCATCTCGACCCCTGACTCTGACAAGCGGTATCCTAAGAAGGAGACTGACTGTCTGAATAACAGACATTTCTCAGCCTTAACGTACAGGTCATGCTCCAACAGTCTACTAAGCACCTTGCGCACCAGGGACACATGCTTGTCGCGTGTAGCGGAGTATATGAGAATATCATCTATATACACCACTACACCCTGTCCGTGCAGGTCCCTGAAAATCTCATCGACAAAGGATTGAAAGACTGAGGGAGCATTCATCAACCCGTACGGCATGACGAGGTACTCATAGTGACCAGAGGTGGTACTAAATGCCGTCTTCCACTCGTCCCCCTCCCGGATACGGATCAGATTGTACGCGCTCCTGAGGTCCAATTTTGTGAAGAAGCGTGCCCCGTGCTATGACTCCGTCATACTAGCAATGAGAGGAAGAGAATAGCTGTATTTTACGGTTTATGCACGGGCGTAAACCTCCATCCTTTTTCTTCACAAAAAAGAAACTTGAGGAGGCAGGGGAAGTGGAGGGCCGAATGTATCCCTGTCCCAGAGATTCGGTGACATATGTCTCCATAGCCACCATCTCCTCCTGTGACAGAGGATACACGTGACTCCTGGGAAGTGCAGCGCCCTCACGGAGATCTATCGCACAATCCCCTCGTCGATGGGGTGGTAATTGAGTCTCCTTCCTTTTACAGAAGGCAAGAGCCAAATCGGCATATTCTGAGGGAATGTGCATTGGGGAGACATGGTTTGGACTCTCCATTGTGGTTTCCCCTACGGAAACACCTACATACCTTCCTGAGCGCTGAGGTGACCATCCCTTAAGAGCCCTCTGTTGCCACGAAATACTGGGGTCATGGGTGGCTAGCCAGGGAAGGCCCAGCACCATGGAAAACGCAGGAGTATCAATAAGGAAGAGACTAATTCTCTCTTCATGACCCCCCTGTGTCTCCATCTGAAGTGGAGCTGTGACCTCCCTAACCATACCTGACCCTAATGGGCGACTATCTAGGGCACGTATGGGGAAGGGCACATCTAACGGCAATATAGGAATCCCTAATCTATGCGCAACCAATCTATCCATGAAATTCCCAGCTGCGCCGGAATCTACGAGCGCCCTATGCTGGGAATGTGAGGAAAACTCAGGGAACATAACATTAATCATCATGTGAGCAACAGGGAGCTCTGGGTGAGTTGGGTGCCTACTCACCTGGTATGGTCCCCCAGAACCCTGCCTGCTGCCTCGATTCCATGAGGGTCTTCTCCTGCACCGGCCCGCAGTGTGTCCTCTGCGGCCACAGTTGGTGCAGGAGACCACCCCCTTGCTCGGTCTCTCCGCATCAGCACTTCCAAGCTCCATAGGTGTGGACTCGGAGGTGCTGGGGGATGGACTGGACGGACCCTGATCTGGACGTCCGCGGGTAGCCAACAGGTTATCCAGCCGGATCGATAAATCTACCAGCTGGTCCAGGTTAAGATTGGTGTCCCTGCAGGCCAGCTCCCGACGGACGTCCTCCCGTAGACTGCATCGGTAGTGATCAATCAGGACCTTCTCGTTCCATCCGCGCTGGCTGCCAGTGTCCTGAAATCCAGGGCGAATTCCTGTGCGCTCCTCCTTCCCTGGCTGAGGTGAAACAGACGCTCCCCCGCCGCTCTCCCCTCAGGCGGATGATCGAATACGGCCCGGAAACGGCGGGTAAAATCCTCATAACGAACGGACTCAGTGTCTATTCCACCCCACTCCGCGTTGGCACATTCCAGGGCTCTGCCCGACAGACAGGAGATGAGGGCGGACACGCTCTCATATCCCGAGGGAGCCGGGTGGATGGTGGCCAGGTAAAGTTCCACCTGGAGCAGGAAACCCTTACACCCAGCAGCTGTCCCATCGTATTCCCTCGGGAGCGAGAGCCGAAAACCACTGGACACAGAGAAATCGGCGAAGGAGGAGGTGTAGAAAACCCGACTCTTTCCCATCGATCCATGGTGTTGATCACTTGATCCAGAGCCGAACCTAGTCTCTACAGCATGGTCGCGTGCTGGTGGATGCGTTCCTCCACCGAAGCGCTGGGATCGGGCGTGCCTGCTGACTCCATAACGGGTGCGTGATTCTGTCAGCGTCTGGGTGCAGTGGGGAAACGGAATCAGGCGCAGGACACAGAACTGAGAGATAAATGGCTTTACTAGAATCCAAGTAAACAATAGCAAACCCTCCACGCAGGGAAGAGCAAAACAACAGCTCAACAGACGACGTAACAAAGAACAATCACGCACACACCCAGGAGGGAAAACAGAGGTAATATAGGGAAACTAATAAGCCTAATGAGTAACAGGTGTGAACAATAAAGACAGAACTAGTGAGACACAGAAACATTGATCGGTGGCACCTAGTACTCCGGTGACGACGACCGCCGAAGCCTGCCCGAACGAGGAGGAGGGGCAGCCTCGGCCGTATCCGTGACAGGCATATTATTCTGTTTTAATGTTACTCCTGAATCACTATGATAAATATAATCGTTTTGCTTGAGTGTACTTTTAAAAATATCTGAGATTTGAGTCTGTCAGAGAACCGGTGGCCCATGGAGACGACATCATAGGGCTCAGCTCTGGGTAAGAAACCTGGACCTGCCTGAATGACCGAGAGATGGCTCATTGTGGCATCTTAATGATGACAAAAAGAATAGGCCTACATGAATTGACGAATGCGTTGTTGAAGACTAACTTATGCAACTTAGTCATTCTTGGTAACACTACGCTTTGTGAGCTACTGTATACATACATCTTTGACATGCATATGTACACACATGGGCTTCAGTGGTTTTAAGATATCACACATCTGCCAGTAACCTAGAAACCAGACACGGCTTGTGTCAGTGTTAGGAAAAACAAAGAGAAGAGGGTCTGGTGGAGGTAAACTTGCTGAACAGAGTTGATGTCACGGCTGTGGGGTGGTGGTCAAAAGGTACAGGGGGTTGATTGAGGTCATATGGGGTCAGAGTTCAATAAGGGGCAATGGAAAGTAGTCTAGGTCAGGGTTTCCCAACTGGTGGCCCATGTTTTCTGAGCCAAATAATAGTATATTTTATTTATTTATTTAGAATTTGTTTGGGACATAAAATACTGTAAAAACACCAGCAAATCAGCTCCAATTGATTTTTATTTGGGGAATCTGTTCTAAAGTATTCCCAGGCATAATAGAGAGATGTATGTGATCGTATACAAATGTAAGCAAGGTTTGAAATGTTTTAGTCAAATATTATATCTGTTTTTTCAATCATGACACAACAGATCCTTGAATGAATCTTATAGTGTACTCTTAAGGTATCATCCAGATAGAACTGCCATTGGCTCGTTATACAAGAAGGCATCCCTCAGTGTGTTGTATAGCTGATGTAGCCATGGTGACATGGCTCAGTTGTGATACCACAGGCAGTAGGGAGGGAGGAAGGGGGTTATGTGTGTATGTATGTAGATTCAGTGACTTTCACAGGTGAACACGTAGCACCCCACATGGGGGCAGATGATCTGACACACACACAGGCTGAACCCAGCATGACCTGCTCTCTGCTGTCACTGCCTCATTGTGGGTTGGAGGGGGGTGGGGGCTCTTGGGGGAGGATGGGGACATGAGCCCAGGGGAGGGGGAGAAGGAGGGTGAGCCCTGGAATCATCAGTGTGTCAGCAGCCTTCTCCATGGTGGGGCTGTCAGGCAGGCATGATGTGGGCTCTTAGCAGGCAGGTGTCCCTCTCTCTCTTGTGCACTGAGGGTGAACCGAGTGTTAGGTTGGAACCTGCTAATGCTCCATTAATATTAAAGACGTGTCGTCACTCCTCAATAGATGACAGACCTGAGCAGCGTTCTTAGAGCACTGTGGGGCATCACTGCTTGGGGGAGACCTCCCTACCTGCATGGGAGGGGATGAGGAGAGTGGAGGACAATAGATAAGCTGTGGAGGGAGAGAATACCAAGTTAACCTACAACTAAGATACTTCAAGCTATTTTTGTTGATAACTTTTAAGCGTAGAAGGAAATGAGCCCATTACAGTATAGCCAACGTCAGGGCTTTTCTGGGCTTAATTCAGGGCTATTCCTCCATTGAACAAAACAATCCTCCCCCATGTAATAATTACACGTTGTCTGAAGGCAGCAGGAAAGCCTGGACGTCAGAAACCCTCTGGGCTCAGGATCAACAGTTCCAGGCTGCTTGTGTAGTATGATGCACTGCTGGTGGGCAGACTCTTTAACCTGACTACTCTACTAATGAGAAGCGACAGTAAAGATGTGGCTGATTTCCTTCATGGCATCAGCAGTCGATTTGCATTAGCAGGAATCACAGATGATTAAAAGAGCGTCAGAGAGTGGGATTACTCTGAGTGACAGCCAAATGAGGGAAACATGAATGGGGCGACAACCTGTAAAAAACGACAGCTTGATTACTTAATCAGTCACTCCCTATTGATGTTGATGGTGCAACCGCATGCAGGCCATCTATATCAAATCAAATCAAATTGTATTAGTCACATGCGCAGAAATCAACAACCTTACAGTGAAATGCTTACTTACAAGCCATTAACCAACAATGCAGTTTTAAGAAAAATAAGTGTTAAGTAAAAAATAGATCAGTAAAAAATGTAAATAACAAATCAATAAGAGCAGCAGTAAAATAAAATAACAGTAGGGAGGCTATATACAGGCGGTACCGGTACAGAGTCAATGTGAAGGGGGCACAGGTTACATTTACATTTACGTCATTTAGCAGACGCTCTTATCCAGAGCGACTTACAAATAGATTAGTCGAGGTAATTGAGGTAATACGTACATGTGAGTAGAGTTAAAGTGACTATGCATAGATAATAAACAGAGATTAGCAGTAGCGTAAAAGAGGGGGTGGAGTGGGGTGGGGTGGAGTGGAGTGGGGTGGGGTGGGGTGGGGGGGACAATGCAAATAGTCCGGGTATCGATTATTAGCTGTTCAGGAGTCTTATGGCTTGGGGGTTGAAGCTGTTAAGAAGCCTTTTGGCCTAGACTTGGTGCTCCTGTACCGCTTGCCGTGCGGTAGCAGAAAGAACAGTCTATGACTAGGGTGGCTGGAGTCTTTGACAATTTTTAGGGCCTTCCTCAGACACCGCCTGGTACAGAGGTCCTGGATGGCAGGAAGCTTGGCCCCAGTGATGTACTGGGCCGTACACACTACCCTCTGTTGTGCCTTGCGGTCGGAGGCCGAGCAGTTGCCATACCAGGCAGTGATGCAACCAGTCAGGATGCTCTCGATGGTGCAGCTGTATAACTTTTTGAGGATCTGTGGACCCATGCCAAATCTCTTCAGTCTCATGAGGCGGAATAGGCTTTATCGTGCCCTCTTCACGACTGTCTTGGTGTGTTTGGACCATGATAGCAGTTTAATGAAATAAATATTCAGATTCAGGTAGTTAACTGAGTAGCCTCACAGTGAATTAATTAGAACATTCAGTATCAGTATATTTAAAGGCCCAGTGCAGTTAGAAATGTGATTTTCCTTTGTTTTATATATATTTCCACACTATGAGGTTGGAATAATACAGTGAAATTGTGAAAATAGTGATAATGCCCTTTTAGTGTAATAGCTGTTTGAAAAGACCTGTTTTGGTGGGATGGAGTTTTGGCCTGCCTGGTGACATCACCAGGCGGTAAATGAGTTAACCTTTTACTGCAGTAGGCTAAATCAGGGTCACAGAGTGATTCTTGGTAGTCTTAAACGAATCTACTTTGAAACAAAAGTGTACACCTCATGATGAAATTATGAAAATATTAATACCATTCCACCCATGATGCCAAAGAGGGCGCTTTTGGTCATTGACTGCAGGAAAGGGCTACTAGACCAATAAGAAAGAGTTCCAAGCCTTGCTTGAGAAATTGTTCTTTGCTAAGAAGCTATTTTTGTTTCTCTTTGACCATTTTAATTGAAAACAATCACAGTAAGGTACTTAATTGTTACCCAGAAATTATTTGATATTGAGATAAAAACGGCTGCATTTGACCTTTAAGGATTAATATCCAGTAGAGTAGTGTATACATTTACAACATAAATCCACACCATCTGGAAAAGTGCTAAATCCAATTAATTATTTATTCACACCTGTTCTGATATGTTTACATTCAAGAATCACAGTCAAATATCATACAGTATTTTTAAATCCCTGACCCTGACTTAATCTTATATGGGCTAACATCAGACACCTAATCAGATTTCAGCATTTTGAGCTCCAACTTGATTGCTTCAAGCCAAGGTACAGATATTGAGGCTCGTCTTGTATTCCCCAATGCACCAGGCACATTTGTATGATGTGGATTAAACAAACTCTCATTAGCTATGTACACAGACTCTTTTCCCCTGCACCAAATGTCTGTTATGATGATGAGCAGAGCTCCATGGAAGTCCTTTCATTGCTGAGAGGTGTTTATGCTCTTCCCATCCGCCTGTAATCATTCCAAACAATATTCCATCTTCCCATGTCACTGACTCCTCATATGATGAAATCCCACAGGAGAACCAGGGAGGCTGCCAACTCTCTTGGAGATTCTATAACAAAGAGACAGACGCAATTGCTCTGTGATGTGCCGGAGAGACAGTGACTGTGTAGGTAGCAGACTACATTTTGTTTGTGATACTGGTTGATATCATTGCATATTGGGTGGCCCCGACTCCCTTACACTTCATGAGATGGCTATGTCTACTCCCTTCCTCCCTCTTTCTCCCTCCATCTCTTTCTCCTCTCTCTCTCCCTCCCTCACTTATTTCACTCTTAAAGACAATCTTAAATTAAGATTCCTGGAGGCCATCGGATGTCATTGTTAGGGTAACAACCTCCTCCCTCTAAAACCCCCTACTGCTGAGTCCTGATCATACCATCCAGTCCAGAGCAGACCCCTACTGTTTTAGGGAAGGGATTAGTAAAGTTGGTGTGATTACTGGTGCTTTGTATCTTCCCTCATAAATTAGTAAACTCCTCTTTTATCCTCTCTTTTGGTGTAGGAAGCCGCAGTCTCCTTCTTTCACAGCCAACCTCAAACCCTGGGGGTGTTTACTCACGCTAACCTGAAAGAGCTGACCCGGAACATCTTAATGAAAAGCCCCTGGATAAAATTATTCTCAACTAAATGCTTGGCTTCACAGTTAAATCCATGGGTCCTATCAAAAATGTAATAAAATGTTATTGGTTGTGTATACATATTTTGTAGACGTTATCGTGGGTGTAGCGAAATGCTTATGTTCCTAGCTCCAACAGTGTAGTAATACCTAACAATACAAAACAACATTGAGAAACATAAAAAATAAATGTTCTGATCATATGATGTCAGAAATAACAACAAATAAATACTGCAAAGTTGGCTAGGAGCTAGGAACAGGGCGACCACGTCTGTCAGCGTGACACATACCGTATGCTTGACTGTTTTTTGTGTGTTTTTGCCAAACATAAAAAGTTATGTGTTATTTAATCCGTTCCACATTTGTAAAGGATTCCATCGCAGAGGCAAATATGTTTCTAACAATGTCCCAACCCATGACTCAGGCTAGATGGGGTGGCAGGGGGGAAGGTAAGAGGGGAGTTTCAGATCAGATTGACCCTTGTTCTGAGAACCCCTGGAGGAAAGCCTCAGCAGGACACTCTGCGACAGATTGGATTCCTAATCCCTAAAAATGTCATAATCCCTCAGAAAGGTAACTCTAACATGTCACCCACTGCTGAGCACCTCTGACCTCCCAGTCACTCTGAGTAACACCTCAGAACACACTATTTTTCATTGGCTGTGACCCTGCAGTGCTCTTTACCTCTTCTCAGTGAGAGTGACGTGCACAGCTTTCTCATCTCATTCCCACTTTGGCTTTACAAAGTAAGCCTTACTTCAATAGAAGCCAAAACAATAAAATACAGTTTTTTACTAGGTGAAGTATTCAGATTCTTATGGAGCTATGCTGTCTCCAGACCCAGGGGCTAGTCAGAACACAATTAATCTGTGTTGGCTCTTTTCAGTAGCTATCTGGCATAATGGCTACATAAGTGGCAGTCACCTCTTTTGATTCTAGCATCCTGGCAGCGGTCAAAGCTTTATAGCTCTCTGTTGCCTACCTTTCTCATTTCAGAAGCATGTGCCATGACAGGCTGAAACGTTTGTAAGGGATTGTAAGGTTTCGATTGTAAGGTTTCATAAAGGTTTCAAAGTGTCATGCTCCATAACAGGTTTATAGCAGTCCAGTGACGTGCCATAAATTGGGACATAAACACTACATTACATGCCAAGCTCTAAAGTCAGGTTTATAACATCCTTATGTAGGCATTACGATGTGGCATTCAAAAAGTGTTAACAGTATTCCTCTCACCCCTCTAAATAGGCAGGCTGTGCCCTGCCAGGCGCCTGTCCTGAACTCCATACTGTCAGCTGCTGCAGATGACAATTCTAACAACCAGAGATTTAGATTTAGATTTAGATATATAGATATGATTCAAATGGACTCTGGATTACGTTGGCTGAGCAGTGTAAAAGGGTGCCAAAGAACCTTGTGAATGTTGATCTGATCATGGAGTTGGGTGTAGGTTAGGTTGTCAGGAAAGCCCAGCTTGACATACAGGCACTGACTGGACTGTACCCACCTGCTGCTGCCACCCACTATGTCCCTATCCTGGGTCCTGGTTTATCCTGCCACTGATCTAATGTTGGAGACATGCTCTCTTAGGAATGGTGTGATATACAGTAGGGCACTACATGCTTACATGTCCTTGGCCTCTAAGAGAGGGGGAGGAATGGAGAGACACAGACCTTGTCAGCGTTTAGCCTTGTCAGTGACGTCGCCAAAATGCACATATTAAAAATAGTTCTCATCTTTTTTTAAAGATCACCTCCTTTATAAAACAAAAACTGTTTGTAGCCATAGTTGTAACAATATTACTAAGCAGGAGGCTGAGAGAGAGTCGCAAACACTGGCTTTGGTTCCTAATAGAGTGTAATTTATGTTACAAGACTTGGAAACGGCACGCATGCTTTGACTTTCAGCAAAGTGTTTGGATTGTGGGGCTCATAGAAATACCAGCACTAAATTAAAGGACATAGGAACACAGAGTTATGCTAACCTTTGGAGAGGCTAAGCTGCAGGACACTACACAAAGCCAGGGGATTGGGCTAAAACTTTTACCCCATATCCCTCTTCTACTAATTCTATACATATCAGGTGGAATGTCTTTTCAACTGTGAGCATGAGAATAAAATAAGAAGGGAATCAATCAAAATGAGGATATTAGAGTTGATATGTAGGTGTGTTTTTCTGTGATTGGGATGATGGGGGAGTAAGGGTGGCTCATATGAGAGTGTGTCTGGACCAACTTGGTATGCTGTGTGCTCTCCTGGGGGGAGCCTAAGCTCTGTACTAATCTACTCGGCAGATGACTGACATCTCGCTGTCCATTAAAATGTGACCTGGGGCCCTCGTTTAATGAGATCCATTCCACATGACGGGTGCCACTTCTCTCCCAGTGCTCTGTCTGTCTGTCTGATCGCTGTGTCTATTCCAATCAGTTTCAGATCTACATGCATGTGTTGCTGCTTTACGTGCAGTGGGTGTGTGGGGTGGGGTCAGGGGCGGATTGGCCATCTGGCAATTCTGGCAAATGCCAGAGGGGCTGGACATTTCTTGTTGTTGGGTGGGTTGATCGAAATTGACACACACATAAACAAACAAAAAAAAGTAAAATGTGACATTGCTGCTGCACCATGGGCCTGTTAAGATTTTTTGCGCAATTTCTCTGTTATATTTCCAAAGCTGTGTTTTTCCCACAATTGCGTTTTTGAATGTTATAAGATCAGAACACATTTTTCTCTCGAGTGCATGGGGGGAGAGGAGAGTGGCTCGCTCATTACAGCAACAGGCACAGGGGCAGGGCACACACTTTCATTACAGGAATCACTTTACTGTTTGACCAAATCATGGTTTTAGCCCCCCTACCAAGATGGGCCAGCCTGGTATTCTGATAGGCCGAACTGAGGTCACGCAAACTCACATTCAAAGTCAAATGCGGCATCAGCAAAGAGACGTGCTCCGACTCTATCATCAGTCAGACAGCCAAGATCATGTATCATAAAAAACGGAAAGGGTACCTATAAACGTAGAAAGAGCACATTCTACATTGTCACCTCAACAAAACGTCCTCTTTTTGGGGCGGCTAAAACCAAACCATGATTTGGTCAAACAGTAAAGTGCATTATCCTCATCAATCCTGTAATGAAAGTGTGTGCACTGCCCCTGTGCCTGTTTCGTTGCTGCTGTAATGAGTGAGCCACTCACCTCTCCCCCCATGCGCTCGAGAGAAAAATGTGTTCTCAATATTCAGCTCAATAGCAACTATTTTACAACCAAGAGATATGGAGCGGCTCGTGCTTGCGAAATGCGCACTGGCCATTGTGAGGGCATAGGCCTATACAGTGGCTTGCGAAAGTATTCACCCGCCTTGGCATTTTTCCTATTTTGTTGCCTAACAACCTGGAATTAAAATTGATGTTTTGGGGGGGTTTGTATCATTTGATTTACATAACATGCCTACCACTTTGAAGATGCAAAATATTTTTTTTGGGGAAACAAACTTGAAATAAGACAAAAAAGCAGGAAACTTGAGTGTGCATAACTATTCACCGCCCCAAATTCCATACTTTGTAGAGCCACCTTTTGCAGCAATTACAGCTGCAGGTCTCTTGGGGTATGTCTCTATAAGCTTGGCACATCTAGCCACTGGGATTTTTGCCCATTCTTCAAGGCAAAACTGCTCCAGCTTCTTCAAGTTGGATGGGTTCCGTTGTTGTACAGCAATCTTTAAGTCATACCACAGATTCTCAATTGGATTGATGTCTGGGCTTTGACTAGGTAATTCCAAGACATTTAAATGTTTCCCCTTAAACCACTTGAGTGTTGCTTTAGCAGAATGCTTAGGGTCATTGTCCTGCTGGAAGGTGAACCTCCATCCCAGTCTCAAATCTTAAAGCCCTCTAACCTATTGTTCTATTATGTGTGTTTTTTCAAATTGTTTGTAATTTATTCTGTACCTAATGTTTCTGCCATCGTCTCTTATAACCAAAAAGAGCTTCTGGATATCAGGACAGCGATTACTCACCTCATATTGGACGAATATTTTTTTCTTCACTGCCCTTTCCCACCTGGACAAGAGGTACACCTACGTGAGAATGCTATTCATTGACTACAGCTCAGCGTTCAACACCATAGTGCCCTCAAAGCTCATCACTAAGCTAAGGATCCTGGGACTAAACACATCCCTCTGCAACTGGATCCTGGACTTCCTAACGGGCCGCCCCCAGGTGGTAAGGGTAGGTAACAACACATCTGCCACGCTGATCCTCAACACAGGGGCCCCTCAGGGGTGCGTGCTCAGTCCCCTCCTGTACTCCCTGTTCACCCATGACTGCATGGCCAGGCACGACTCCAGCACCATCATTAAGTTTGCCGACGAACACAACAGTGGTAGGCCTGATCACCGACAACGATGAGACAGCCTATAGGAGGAGGTCAGAGACCTGGCCGTGTGGTGCCAGGACAACAACCTCTCCTCAACGTGACCAAGACAAAGGAGATGATTGTGGACTACAGTAAAAAAAAGAGGACTGAGCACGCCCCCATTCTCATCGACGGGGCTGTAGTGGAACAGGTTGAGAGCTTCAAGTTCCTTGGTGTCCACATCACCAACGAGCTATCATGGTCCAAACACACCAAGACAGTCGTGAAGAGGGCACAACAAAGCCTATTCCCCCTCAGGAGACTGAAAAGATTTGGCATGGGTCCTCAGATCCTCAAAAAGTTATACAGCTGCACCATTGAGAGCATCCTGACTGGTTGCATCACCACCTGGTATGGCAACTGCTCGGCCTCCGACCGCAAGGCACTACAGAGGGTAGTGCGTACGGCCCAGTACATCACTGGGGCCAAGCACATCACTGGGGCCAAGCTTCCTGCCATCCAGGACCTCTATACCAGGCAGTGTCAGAGGAAGGCCCTCAAAATTGTCAAAGACTCCAGCCACCCTAGTCATAGACTGTTCTCTCTGCTACCGCACGGCAAGCGGTACCGGAGCGCCAAGTCTAGGTCCAAAAGGCTTCTCAACAGCTTCTACCCCCAAGCCATAAGACTCCTGAACAGCTAATCATGGCTACCCGGACTATTTGCACCCCCCACCCCATCTTTTTACGCTGCTGCTATTCTGTTAATTTTTTATGCATAGTCACTTTAACTCTACCCACATGTACATATTACCTCAACTACCTCAACTAGCCGGTGTCCCCGCACATTGACTCTGCACCAGTACCTCCCTGTATATAGCTGTATTAAATCTTATTTTACTTTGCTCTTTTTTTCTCAACACTTTTTTGTTGTTGTTGTTGTTTAATGCAATAAATGCATTGTTGGTTAAGGGCTGTAAGTAAGCATTTCACGGTAATGTCTACACCTGTTGTATTTGGCGCATGTGGTAAATAAAATTTGATATGATTTTATTTTATTTGAAATCTCTGGAAGACTGAAACAGGTTTCCCTCAAGAATTTCCCTGTATTTATCGCCATCATTCCTTCAATTCTGACCAGTTTCCCAGTCCTTGCCGATGAAAAACATCCACACAGCATGATGCTGCCACCACCATGCTTCACTGTGGGGATGGTGTTCTCCTGGTGATGAGAGGTGTTGGGTTTGCGCCAGACATAGCATTTTCCTTGATGGCCAAAAAGCAAAATTTTCTCATCTGACCAGAGAACCTTCTTCCATATGTTTGGGGAGTCTCCCACATGCCTTTTGGTGAACACCAAACGTGTTTGCTTATTTTTTTCTTTAAGCAATGGCTTTTTTCTGGCCACTCTTCTGTAAAGCCCAGCTCTGTGGAGTGTACGGCTTAAAGTGGTCCTATGGACTAATACTCCAATCTCTGCTGTGGAGCTTTGCAGCTCCTTCAGGGTTATCTTTGGTCTCTTTGTTGCCTCTCTGATTAATGCCCCCCTTGCCTTGTTCCGTGAGTTTTGGTGGGCGGCCCTCTCTTGGCAGGTTTGTTGTGGTGCCATATTCTTTCCATTTTTTTATAATGGATTCAAGGATGTTCAAAGTTTCTGATATTTTTTTATAACCCAACCCTGATCTGTACTTCTCCACAACTGTAGTGGGTGATTTTGAATGGAGTCAGACGCAGGAGGATAATCACAGAATATATGGTTTATTCAGGAACTCAGCGGTATGCAGCAATGCGTAAAACACTCCAGTGCGGTAAATACGGCGCACTGGAGAAAAACAAGGTACACGGGTGAATATCCCGGCGATACGAAATACAAAATAGCTCCACCGAGCTAGAGTCACCTCCACAATAACTAATCACACACACAGACAGGGGGGAAGAGGGAACACTTATACAGGTACTAATGAGGGGCTATGAACCAGGTGTGTGTAATAAATAAGACAAAATAAATGGAATGATGAGATGAGGAGTGGCAGTGGCTAGAAGGCCGGTGACGACGAACGCCAAAGCCTGTCCGAACAAGGAGAGGAGGCAGCTTCGGAGGAAGTCATGACAACAACTTTGTCCCTGACCTGTTTGGAGAGCTCCTTGGTCTTCATGGTGCCGCTTGCTTGGTGGTGCCCCTTGCTTAGTGGTGTTGCAGACTCTGGGGCCTTTCAGAACAGGTGTATATATACTGAGATCATGTGACAGATCATGTGATTTTGATAACCAGAGGGTGCACTGTGTGTTCCTTTCTGAGGATGTGTTTCAGCTCTTATTGAGGCCAGATTTTTCTGTCACCACAGCAGAAGGATATGTGGTTTATGTATGCTATGCTGTCTGTACCAGCAGATGTTTGTCCCACAGTAATGGGAGAAAATTGAGCAGAGCTAGTCAGAGTGCTCTCAACTCCAGCATGTTGATGTGGAGTTTGGACCAGCTGGGGCTCCATTTCCCACTGACCGACCTTCCCCTCAATACTGTTCCCCAGCCTTTCAAGGAGGTGTCTGTTTGAACCAGTTCCCTCTGATGGACTCTGCCCAGGCGTATCCCGCCTGAAAGTAATTTCAGGGATTTCCATCTTGCCAGTGCTCGCGTTCATTCCTTAGGCACAGTTAGGCGACAATACCTGTGTTCCTTGGGATGTAAACCCTGAGCATTGAACCACCAGGTGTCTCAAGTGTAGAAGGTCCAATGGGGTCAAAAGAGAGGCAGCGGAGAGGAGACCCATCAGTCTCTGACACTGAAGAACAGTCACCTTCTGGTCTTGGACAAAAGGATTGAGGTGAACTACAATTTTCTGGACTCGCTCGTTTGGTGAGGTGAGCCCTCATTAGAGACCAGTCGATCTGCATGCCCAAGAACATTACAGTTTGTGTGGGGACCAGGGGGATTTTTTGCATGTTCAACCTGAGGCCCAGCTCTGAGATGTGCTTCAGGAGAGATGTCGTGTCTGCTGCTGCCTGTTCTCGTGACTGAGCGCAGATTAGCCAATCGTCTAGGTAATTTAGTACTATCATCCCTTGTGATGTTAGGGGTGCTAGAGCGGCAAACATGCATTTTGTGAATGTTCTTGGTACCAGGGAGAGGCCGAAAGGTAACACTTGGTACTCGTACGCTATGCCATTGAATGCAAAGCTCAGGAACTTCCTGTGAGCCGGGTGGATCTGTACGTGGAAGTAGGCCTCTTTTAGGTCGATAGTGTTGAACCACTGGCCTGGGCTCATAGCCTGTAGGATGCGGGACTGAGATAGCATCTTGAAGGGGAAGGTTTCCAAGCACCGGTTGAGAGGCCTCAAGTCCAGGATGGGGTCGAAAGCCGCCATCCCTCTTGGGGACTAGGAAATATACTCCATAGAACCCACTGTGCTGTTCTGATGGTTCGAGTTGTCTGATTGCATTCTTCTCCAGCAGGGAGGCAATCTCCAGTTGAAGAGCTTCTCTTTTCAGGGGGTCAGAAGTTGTAGTTTACCATACCCCTCTGAAAGGTGGTGGCCAGCATCGGAACTGGAGTTTGTACCCCTGTAGTACAGTATCCAGCACCCAGTTGGGACTCCACAAGCGCCTCTCACTTTGCCCGATGGGCGTGGGAGTATAAGGAATATAGGGACGGTGCTTGTTATTCCGCTGCCTGTGCTGGTGGTGGCGCCACTGCTGACCCGGAGCCTGTTCACGTGGCAGATTAGGGCGTGGCTGATTTGGAGGAGGGCCCAAGTGGCCTTTCAAGGCAGGGGAGAGCTGAGGTCTAGACTGTAATGTTCTCTGGGTAGGGTAATGTGGGGCAGAGGGACCCATTAAAGACTGAAGGTTCTCTCTGTCCTTGGGGTGATGGAGAGTTTCTTCACGAAGGCAGACATCTTTGTCTGTGAGAGCCAAAGCTGTCTGCGTGACGAGATGACCGTAGACAGGGCTTTGCCATTTGCACGCCATTAGCATCTCAGCATTTAAGAGGGAGAGGAGTGTGGACACCTGAGTCATTTCAGCCGTCGGGTCACCATCAGTGGACAGACGAGCTATCAGACTGTGCAGGTATGCCTGTAGCAGAGTGGTCGCATCCATGAGGTGAACCACCATGGCCAAGGTCAGGAAGGTGTCGTTTAAGTGGTCGTCAGCAGCCCGATGAGGTCCCGGAGGACAGCAGGGAGACCTACCAATGATCTCCTTGTCTGGGAGGACCACAACAATGGGGTCCATGATGGGGTACTGGTCCAGTCCCAACTCCTCGGGAGAAGCTATGAGGGTCCAAGGCTTGCACTTGCTTGAGACATGGAACCTTGAGTTCACCTTAGCCCAAGATTGACACAGTTAATTAGAGAACTTGGGCTCCTGCACATCTGCTGATGAACAGGGCACTTCACTCTCAGCCCTCTCTGAGCTATGGTTCCTGTCTTAAGTCTACAACGGAGCCTGTCGAGCTGAGAGAGCGGAGCCGCGAAGACAGAAAGGCTGCATGGGCCTCCAACTCATCCAGAGTAGGTCCCCTGTCCTTATTGGACTGCTTGGTGGAGGGCCCGCCGCTGAGGAGGGTTGTTTACACTTGAGGCCGCTCACAGAGCCTGTAGCATTTGTCTCCTTCATCATAGCTAATCGTGCTTCACATAGGCGTGGGCCGGGAGTAGCACAATACATGCAGCTGAAGGGGGAATCCACAGCCTGAATGGCATGCTCTAAGAATAGGCACATCATACAGGTGGAATGGGCATCAGCCAAAGCCAAGCCAGCATTGCATTTATCACAGTAGTGTGGCATGGATAATCTTCTCCCTAGACCGAAGTAGAAATACAGATGTGTTTTATAGACCAGATAATCTGCATAACACCCCTTTAATTCTATACCAGGAGTAAGTATAAAGTAGTTCTGTTCACAGGGTAATATGAGAAATTCAACTCAAAATACCCAAAAGGTATGGATGTCAGAAGCCAAACTCAACTGACACAGTAACAGACTAGGTGTGGGGAGAGGTCCTGAGAACAGACTGGCCAACTCTCGCGAGATTTGTGATGCGCGTGCGGTCTGAATCTCACTCTGGCAACAGCTACAGCTCGAGCCAGTAAGAGAGTATGCTAGCTAGGATGTGAAGCCTGGAGTTTAGGTGTGACTCGGCGATCACCCGTCCTACTTCTGGAGAGCAACAGCGTTTAGCTAGAGCTAGACAACACACAGTCTCCCCTAGCCTGGGTAGGCGTGGTACCCAGCCTCAAACTCCAGAGAGAAGAGGCTAGCGTCCAGCTGAAGCTAACAAGCAACAGGTAGCGCAATTAGCTGGGAGGCTAACCGTGAACAGGTTGGCCCAACACATTCACCCTACTTCGTAGTACGGTGTCGACCTGTCAGAATAAACTTTACAGACAACAAAACACTGCAGAGCACTCCCGGGAGGAGCAAGCTTTGCCCCAAATGGAGTATACTCTTCAACTTCAACGAAAAACTCACCTATGGAGTCTTCTACATCCACTTCTTGCTCACCTGCGTAGCCGAGGGAAGAAAATAGGAAGTGATGCTACGCACCCAGGTATTTATAGGGGGTGGAGCCACGTGCATCACTCCCGTGGCATGCCAGGCGGAAGGATATCCCATTGCGTGACCAGCATAGTTCCTCAAGCGAAATAGAACACCATCGTGTTCGTGAGAATCTCATCTTTCCATAGAGGGGTCATAATAGTTTCTAGGCCGAACCGTACAGACAATTTTGTGAGAAGACCGATTTTCAGGATGTCTCATGGTCTGACAAACACCGGTCTAGCTCTGTCACCTTTCACCGCAGATGTGGAAGTGCGACATCGGCAGATGCGGTGGATTGAGACGCATCCAATGCAAAAAAACATGTATCTCTAGCTTAAACTGGCAGATTGTTATGGGGCACGGACATCGACTTTAGGGGGTTAATTAGCTATTTTTGGCCACCCATGAGTGGAAGCGTTGTACCGGCTTAAGTTGTCTATGGTTATATTAACTGTCTGCTGCCAGTTCTGAAGTATTTTCAAATGCTTACATAAAAGCATATTGCAATAAAGTATTTAATCCAACACCGCTTGACCTTGTCAAGCGATACGGACCTTGTGGTGTAATGGTTAAAAATACAATATGAGTTGTTATTGCATAACACCATTGGTGCAAACTACACTGCTCAAAAAAATAAAGGGAACACTTAAACAACACAATATAACTCCAGGTCAATCACACTTCTGTGAAATCAAACTGTCCACTTAGGAAGCAACACTGATTGACAATACATTTCACATGCTGTTGTGCAAATGGAATAGACAACAGGTGGAAATTATAGGCAATTAGCAAGACACCCCCAATAAAGGACTGGTTTTGAAGGTGGTGACCACAGACCACTTCTCAGATCCTATGCTTCCTGGCTGATGTTTTGGTCACTTTTGAATGCTGGCGGTGCTTTCACTCTAGTGGTAGCATGAGATGGAGTCTACAACCCACACAAGTGGCTCAGGTAGTGCAGCTCATCCAGGATGGCACATCAATGCGAGCTGTGGCAAGAAGGTTTGCTGTGTCTGTCAGCGTAGTGTCCAGAGCATGGAGGCGCTACCAGGAGACAGGCCAGTACATCAGGAGACGTGGAGGAGGCCGTAGGAGGGCAATAACCCAGCAGCAGGACTGCTATCTCCGCCTTTGTGCAAGGAGGAGCAGGAGGAGCACTGCCAGAGCCCTGCAAATTGACCTCCAGCAGGCCACAAATGTGCATGTGTCTGCTCAAACGGTCAGAAACAGACTCCATGAGGGTGGTATGAGGGCCCGACGTCCACAGGTGGGGGTTGTGTTTACAGCCCAACACCGTGCAGGACGTTTGGCATTTGCCAGAGAACACCAAGATTGGCAAATTCGCCACTGGCACCCTGTGCTCTTCACAGATGAAAGCAGGTTCACACTGAGCACGTGACAGACGTGACAGAGTCTGGAGACGCCATGGAGAACGTTCTGCTGCCTGCAACATCGTCCAGCATGACCGGTTTGGCGGTGGGTCAGTCTTTGGGGTGGCATTTCTTTGGGGGGCCGCACAGCCCTCCATGTGCTCGCCAGAGGTAGTCTGACTGCCATTAGGTACCGAGATGAGATCCTCAGACCCCTTGTGAGACCATATGCTGGTGCGGTTGGCCCTAATGCAAGACAGTGCTAGACCTCATGTGGCTGGAGTGTGTCAGCAGTTCCTGCAAGAGGAAGGCATTGATGCTATGGACTGGCCAGCCCGTTCCCCAGACCTGAATCCAATTGAGCACATCTGGGACATCATGTCTCGCTCCATCCACCAACGCCACGTTGCACCACAGACTGTCCAGGAGTTGGCGGATGCTTTAGTCCAGGTCTGGGAGAAGATCCCTCAGGAGACCATCCGCCACCTCATCAGGAGCATGCCCAGGTGTTGTAGGGAGGTCATACAGGCACATGGAGGCCACACACACTACTGAGCCTCATTTTGACTTGTTTTGAGGCCATTACATCAAAGTTGGATCGGACTGTAGTGTGGTTTTCCACTTACATTTTGAGGGTGACTCCAAATCCAGACCTCCATGGGTCGATACATTTGATTTCCATTATAATCTTTGTGTGATTTTGTTGTCAGCACATTCAACTATGTAAAGAAAAAAGTATTTAATAAGATTATTTCATTCATTCAGATCTAGGATGTGTTATTTTAGTGTTCCCTTTATTTTTTTGAGCAGTGTATATACACTTCCTAGTGTTACAAATGCTAAATGAGTTGTTATTGCATAACACTTTAAGTGTTTAATTCCCTAACACTGACAAAGGGTAACAGCATCCGTACTAAGCACAGTGTTAATTTAACACTCAAAAGTGTGGACCCATATAGACACTGGCCCAGTGTTATATTTAACACTAGTGTTGATTTAACACTGGAGAATTTGCTGTGTGTGTGTGTGTGTGTGTGTGTATCTGACAAAGACAGAGAAAGCAAGTGTTTATGCACGTGTGTGCTTGCACTCTGGAGTGTATATATGTAAGTGTACATGTGAAAGGGAGAGAGAGAAGTGTTGGTGAGATTTGGGCACGGCTGGGGAGGTGTCAAACCACACCAGCTCAGTCAGCAGCTCTATGGGCTGCCGTACCAGCAGCACGTTCAGCATCTGCATTTAGCATCAGTCTTCAGCATCAGCGTTTAACATTGCCTGTCATTAGCAGCTCATTTGTCTGCGTGTTACCTTTAACATCCTCATTAGCTGGCACACACACACCACTACGTGTGTATTTATTTAACAGATGAGGCTGTCATCTTTGTTTTAGACTGCATGCCCTAACGTCCTCTCTCTGTCCCCAGGCCAACATCTCTGACAAGCCCAGAGGAATTCCTCCGCCAGTACTGCAGCGTCTCAGCTTTGGCTGTACAAACTTTGGCCTGTTTGTTCATATTAGAAACGTGTCCAACTCTGAGATTGCGCAACAACTGTCACACATCTACACTGAACATAAATATAAATGCCACATGCAACAATTTCTGAGTTACTGAGTTACTGAGTTAATGTTCATATAATGAAATCAGTCAATTGAAATACATTTAATAGGCCCTAATCTTCAACAAAGATATGAATCTGTTGGTCACAGATACCTTTTGTTAGAAATTGCGTAATTCAAATCTGGTATTGGAATAAGAATCAAGAGATCTTCAATCCAAGCTTAATTTATTATATGCAAAATGTATGTATGATAAGTATGAAGGTTCGTATACGGGCTCACTGAAAAACCACGCAGGGCAGACAGAGAACTAAACCATTGTTTACAGGTTCTTTCTCAAATACTCTGACAGAGAGTTCCCACCTCTTCTGTTGGCCAATCAGAGAAAGGACTGAGTGTGGTTTAGACTTTACTCAGCCAATCTGTGGGCGCACGGGTTAGTCCCAACCCCTTGGCGCTCCACCCCCTTGGCGCTCCACCGTTCCCAGGCATAAGTTGCTATCATAATAACCTGTAGAGTCAGCACCCAATCTGTACTCTAGTACCACGTTCAAGGACGGTTTCACAGACAACAAAGAGAGAGTGTTCAGTATCTGTAAGAAATACAAGTCTTATCTGACCTACCCCTAACGTTCCTACATGAATCACAGCCTGTTATGTGAAACAATTTATATCAGTATAGTACAAACCTATGCTTATCATTAATGCATTCCTTCTAAGTTATTCATCACATACAGATCCAATTATGAGAAAAATAGAACCCAACAATCCCCTTTGACACCCTCTAGGGTGTCACTCATTAAAATACAATACAAACAAAAAGAATCACACTTTTTGATTAATAGACAATTATGATAATAAAAGGCCTTCAGTCCTTCCATCTACACCCAACTTGCAAACGGTTGGCTACCAGTCACCCAGGAACTTAAAACCTTCACATAAGGAAAGACAAACATTCACAATGGTTAGCTTGATTAATAAAGCATAAAACACAAACAGGGAAGTAAATTGTGGCCCCTTTAGACACCCCCTAGGGTGTCACTCCTCCAAGTCTGGTAGGTCATATCCTTCATTCCTTAGGTCGGAGTCCGGGATTGGGCCGTATCTCACCATCTGTTTGGAAACCACCTTCTCCATCTCCTTTTCTCACCAACCCCCTCAGACACAGGGAATAAGACAACATCCACAAAGAACAAGTATACCCATAGAAGCTATAACTTCACCCAGAATAGTTACAACAATAGTTTTCCATTTACCAAATATGTTATCAAACCAACCGTTTATGGAGCTTATTGATACCAGAGTTCTCAGTCAGTCTGTCGCAGCGTGGTGATGGTCACGGACCCTCGGTGCTGTATTGTTTGGGGATGAAAGTACAGCACATATATCCAAACAGAACACAAACCCCGTCCCGCTCAGCCAAAAGCATATCTAAAGCTATTCTATTCTACCATGTCATTAAGCTAGTTGCCGCTGTCTGCTCAGCTAATCTTTGCTGGTTATAGTAAATATAATTCATCCAATCTATGTTTTTATTAATTGTTGACCACCAGAAAATACTTGATTCAAACCCAGCTGCGATCTGATTCCTAGCTTTGAATTGTTCTGGAACCCCTCGAGGTTCTCCTATCCCATCAATATATATATCCTTTCATCAAAGGATCCTGGGAGGAGGTCCTACTTTCTACGTGACAACTCACCAGTCTCTGACACGTTTGATTGTTTGCGTATGTAGGTGAGTTCACAATCAGTTATCACCACACAACCATCAGATGTCAGCACGGGCCTGGTTTTGGTTCCTAAAATCCTCTGGCTGCAACAAAGAGGAGAGATTAGTCATGGTCTCTTTTAGTTGTGATATTCTCTGTGTGGGAGCAGGAGCTAAGATGCCTTACCCTGTATCCTATCTTATTAGTCCTAGAAAAACTATAAGAATCCCCTGTGATTTCAAACGGAGGCAACCTAGGTCTGGATGACTTTGTTATCGGGGGATACAGATAGTGCAAGTTACCATAAGACTCTTTCACCACATTCCCAGGTGGCTTGCATGGAGGATAAACCTGACAGAGAGTCAAAGCCTGTCAAGGGGAACGGAGTAGTTGTTAACCTTGGTTTGGCTGTCCTACAGGCATAACAGTCCTCTTTAGACCGTATACTGAACCCATTCCAACCACAGGTTAAAATCTATTTACTCCGTCTCCATCTGTACTACTTCCTTCAGGTCTATAGTTTGCACTGTCTCACTACCTCCCTCAGAGAGGTTTACTCTATAGGGTGCCCCAGTTGAAGAGGATATCTCACTTGTCAGGTCTGTAATCTGTTTTAGCATAATTCAGACTTTCAGACAGTACCTACCCTTATATGGGTCGCACTGCCATTTCTGATAATTCCCTACTTTCACAATACTACACCTGTCCCTAAACTGTGTATGGAGATTGACATATCAGACAGCTACCTACCGTCAGGAGACCTGTGAATCCCCACCCTCGCCCTGAGAACATGTCAGATGCCAGAGGCCAACCCATTGCTTCAACTTCTATCGAACTCACACAGGGATGATCAGACAGGGTAAGGGAATCTTCGTTAAGGAGCCAATCCCCGAGCCCTAGTGGTGATCGGTTCTTTCTCCTAACTCTGTGTTTGTTCGTCAGGTGTAGCTGGGTTTACCTTTTTGCAGTGAGTGACATGCACCCAGATGGATCTTTCAGCTATTCTGCTGGCAAAGGCAGTACTTGGTAGGGCCCTTCCCGCCAGGCCTGCTTCAGTCTCCTGGTTAGATAGAGTGGGTCACCTTCTCCTTCAGTTCACCTGTGGGGCACAAAACCTCTGACATACAGGTGTGGTTAATAAATTATCTTCACACATACATGTTCAGCTCTCAATTTCTAATATATTTTTTTTAAGTATTATGTCCTCTCCTTCATATATAGTTATTATTTAATCCTACCTATCACCCTTGACCTGCTGAACCCCCACCCCCCCAAAAAAAAAAAAAATTTGAAACAACAAGGCTTTATAAACATCATACTAGGTGTGTTGTTTTTTGTTTGAAAAACCCAATTTGAAAAATAACAACCACAAATAGCCAGGCCTCAGTTAATTTGGTGCTCACTTTTATGACCTAAATACTGCCTAACTGAGATGAGCTAATCTCTTTCTCCTGGTTATAATCTAAAGATGGTAGTACACACAAAACATGATACAGATATCCCCAGTCTTAACCCATCAATAATTGTTTGTATCAATCTAATTCCTCATAACTAATCCATAAAAACCACTCAAAATTCCCTCGAGTATACAATGATTATTTAATTGATTACCCTAACTCTGCTACATGTGATCTCATCTCAAATGATCCATTATCAATTATTTGTTCAACCCCCTAGGAAAATCTGTCCCCCTGTAAATGTCATATTTGAGTTTTTAGCCAATACATTCACGGTTACATCAAATGTTCCCTCATTTAATGGTATTTTCTTCCTAATATAACTCCTAAATGAGATTAAATGCCTTCCTCTACTATCCTTATATCATTACTGATCAATGATAATAATTGTAATAACTATTTCACATTAAATTGTAGCCTTTTTTCTGATAATGTTATAATTGTAGCCTACTCCATCACTTTAGTTTAAAATATACGCTTTGTTTTATGTAACAATTCCAGAACCCACCACAGGCTGGCGCTATTCCCCCCATCACAACAGCCAATGTCACTTGCATCCACGTAACCAAAATACATTATCGTTCTAAAATGTACCAAAAATTTATATTTTCCCGCTTAACCCATTTCAGTTCGCTATTCAATTTATTTAACTGTTCTCTCTGATTATGCCCTAATTAATAAAACAAATACTTGCTATCGTTGATAAGCATACATTTAATGATGTTCCTACCATCTGAACTGTACTGTCTCTCACCTCCCCTTGCGCCTTGGGGAAAGCGCATGGTAACCTTATAACATATATTCATAGACCTTTCTAGAATACTTCTATTTAAGCTATCTAATTCAACCTTTCACATTTCTCAATCCACATAGTAATCTAGGTATATAGCCCCACTGCGAAAGCTTTGTCTACTGTCCCTAACTGTGTTCGAACCAGGGACCTTTAGATACATCGCCAGTCACTCCACACCATCTACGATTCTCTCAAAGTAAATACTTTCACGTCGCACAAACAGCCGCGTCATCACCCCCGTCTAGCCAGCCCTTCCGTCTGCAAACACCCTAGTAGCGAAAATAAAACACACTCTCTAACAGCGCCTGCATTTACCTCTATCATCGGGTTTAAGAACTAACGTAACAACATTAACCATTCTCTATTGCTGTAGTAACGTCTTGTTTGGTTCAGTTTATTTATTACGGAGTGTCCATAATACTATAATAATACATAATCGATTCCCCTCATGCATACAGATTTCACCTGGCGCGATTGAAATGCCAAATAAAACCATAATAGTTCAATGGAGCCCCCTATTGGCTCTCCCCTACCTATACATTACTTCCATAACCACATTAGTTATGGTCCGATTAGCCATTAAACCTATCACATGATCAAACAACGCCACAACCTTAAACTCATATGGAGGTGGCAGGCAGCGTGGTGATCATTAGCGCGGCGCCAACAACCGAGAGGTCGCTCGGTTCCAATCCCCGAGCCGACCAGGGAAAAATCTGCCGATGTGCCTCGAGCAAGGCACTCAACCCCAATCGCTCCTGCAAGTCGCTCTGGAAGTTTATAATATCCCTCGTCAGAAACCCACAGGCACCTCTCAAATAATCACCCCGTGGTGTTCCCAGCAAACTCCCAGTCTTTCCTGGCTCCAAAAGCCACACTTTCGCTTCTCCAGCCCCTCCCTCTTGCAACTCTCTGCTCGGTGGGAGTAGGCTCTTCCCTGAAGAGCGTTTTTCGTTTAGTGTCAATATTCTGTCATTATTTAAAGTACTTTAATCTATTTATTTAAATCAAATTATTCCCACCTAATTAGTTAAAGTTGGTGCATATTTATATTTCAACGATAAACCGAATTATTTCAGTCTAATGTTTAACCAGTATTTTGCAGGGTCAAACATCAATAACGGGTTATACGGTTTTAAGCAACCACAAACCCAACAGTTATCCCCAAATTATACAGTTTTGACAGGCACAGACGTCTTTGATTCCCAATTAGTTTTCTATCAAGGTATACAGGTTATCATTCACACGTCACCCCTGTCTTAAAGAATTTTAAGTGTCTCCTTTGAACCTAGTCATATCTAGTCTGAACTGATATGTGCCATAGCGTCGCACTGCCTATTTATTTAAAGTACCTCCTATGGGTGTCTTTTGTTAACGTTTGCACAATTTAAACTTTATTTCCTAACTGTAATTCTCATTATTTACCGTTTTAAAATATTGTTTGTATTCTCAGCCAAAATGGTACACAGTTATTACACAGTTAAACGTAGTATACAGTTATCACACAGCAAAAATAGTACACAGTTATCACACTCACTCACAATACACAGTCATAATCCTATCACACAGTCAAATATGTCACACAGTCATAAATGACACACTTACAATCGACACACAATCTATTTGGGCACACAGCCTCCTCTGTTTGGGCACACAGCCTCCTCTATTTGGGCACACAGCCTCCTCTATTTGGGCACACAGCCTCCTCTATTTGGGCACACAGCCTCCTCTATTTCCCATGGGTTTAACCATCACAATTATCAAACATTTGCATAGTACATTATGAAATTGAAGTAGTATACTGTAATTGTTATTTATAGTAGAATAGGGTTCACTTACATCAAACAGGTGTTTCACAAAATTAATTTGGATGAAGCCAATATGCAGAACTTTAGTTATTTAACAATGGGTGTCTGCTTACCTGTGTTTTTAGAAGCCCGGGCACATTGTGAAACACACAGTTCGACGACAGTGATGTCCAATAGGCTGGGTGAATTCCAGCGAAGTTCCGCTACCAGATCACGTCGGGGTCACCAATTGTTAGAAATTGCGTAATTCAAATCTGGTATTGGAATAAGAATCAAGAGATCTTCAATCCAAGCTTAATTTATTATATGCAAAATGTATGTATGATAAGTATGAAGGTTCGTATAATGGGCTCACTGAAAACCACGCAGGGCAGACAGAGAACTAAACCATTGTTTACTGGTTCTTTCTCAAATACTCTGACAGAGAGTTCCCACCTCTTCTGTTGGCCAATCAGAGTAAAGGACTGAGTGTGGTTTAGACTTTACTCAGCCAATCCGTGGCGCACGGGTTAGTCCCAAACCCTTGGCGCCCACCCCTTGGCGCTCCACCGGTTCCCAGGCATAAGTTGCTATCATAATAACCTGTAGAGTCAGCACCCAATCTTGTACTCTATGTACCTAACGTTCAAGGACGGTTTCACAGACAACAAAGAGAGAGTGTTCGTATCTGTAAGAAATACAAGTCTTATCTGACCTACACCCTAACGTTCCTTACATGAATCACAGCCTGTTATGTGAAACAATTTATATCAGTATAGTACAAACCTATGCTTATCATTAATGCATTCCTTCTAAGTTATTCATCACATACAGATCCAATTATGAGAAAAATAGAACCCAACACTTTAAAAAAAAGTAGGGGTGTGGATCAACCAGTCAGTATCACTATCTTGCTTCATGCAGCATCTCCTTTGCAGAGAGTTGATCAGGCTGTTGATTGTGGAATGTTGTCCGACTCCTCTACAATGGCTGTGCGAAGTTGCTGGATATTGGCGGGAACTGGAACACGCTGTCATATACGTCGTTCCAGAGCATCCCAAACATGCTCAATGGGTGACATGTCTAGTGAGTATGCAGGCTATGGAAGAACTGGGACATTTTCAGCTTCCAGGAATTGTGTACAGATCCTTGTGACATGGGGCCGTGCATTATCATGCTGAAACATGAGGTGATGGCGGTGGATGAATGGCATGACAACGGGCCTCAGGATTCTCATCACGGTATCTCTGTGCATTCAAATTTCCATCGATAAAATGCTATTGTGTTCGTTGTCCGTAGCTTATGCCTGCCCATACCATAACCCCACCGCCACCATGGGGCAGGTACTCTGTTCACAACGTTGACGTCAGCAAACCGCTCGCCCACAAGCCGCCACACACATTGTCTGCCATCTACCTGGTTCAGTTGAAACCGGGATTCATCCAGTAAAGAGCACACTTCTCCAGCGTGCCAGTGGCCATCGAAGGTGAGCATTTGCCCACTAAAGTCAGTTCGACGCCAAACTGCAGTTAGGTGAGCAGGAAGATGAGCTTCCTGAGACGGTTTCTGACAGTTTGTGCAGAAATTATTCGGTTGTGCAAACCCATGGTTTCATCAGCTGTCCGGGTGGCTGGTCTCAGACAATCCCGCAGGTGAAAAAGCCGGATGTAGAGGTCCTGGGCTGGCGTAGTTACACATAGTCTGCGGTTGTGAGGCCGGTTGAATGTACTGCCAAATTCTCTAAAACGACCTTGGATGCGGCTTGTGGTAGAGAAATTAACATTCAATTCACTGGCAACACTTCTGGTGGACATTCATGCAGTCAGCATGCCAATTGTACGCTCCCTCAAAACTTGAGACATCTGTGGCAATGTGTTGTATGACAAAACTGTACATTGGCCTTTTATTGTCCCCAGCACAAGGTGCACTTGTGTAATGATCATGGTTTAATCAGCTTATTGATATGCCACACCTGTCAGGTGGATGGATTATCTTGGCAAAGGAGAAATGCTCATTAACAGGGATGTAAACAAATGTGTGCACCAAATTTGAGAGTAAAGCCTTTTGTGCGTATGGAAATTTCTGGGATCTTTTATTTCAGCTCATGAAACATGTGATCAACACATGTTGCGTTTATATTTTTGTTCAGTGTAATAAACCAAATAAAATTTTCATAAATCAATGCAGAGAGAGAGAGATAATGAATGTAGACAACATACAGTATGATTTTATGTACTATCACTGATTGTGCATATTCAATTGTTAGCTTTTGTGTGACAACTGCAGACTTTCCTGATACTGATCAACCCTCTCTCTCTCCATCTTTGGAATTGGAGTTCATCCCGAAAAGGCTGACATGGTCCAAACTACTACACACACACACACACACACACACACACACACACACACACACACACACACACACACACACACACACACACACACCTCCACAAAATATGTCCAAAGATAGCAGGCTCAACAGCCTGCTTCTAAGTAGCACACCTCATTGCATTGGGAGGAGAATACCATCAGAGAGTGTTTTATTGCAGAGTAGAAGGACACAGAACAGTGGTATGTTCATACTGTACACGGCTTAAAGTGAGGGGAGTGGTGGGTTTGTACAGTGGGGAAAAAAAGTATTTAGTCAGCCACCAAT
This sequence comes from Coregonus clupeaformis, assembly GCF_020615455.1. Taxonomy (NCBI): domain Eukaryota; kingdom Metazoa; phylum Chordata; class Actinopteri; order Salmoniformes; family Salmonidae; genus Coregonus; species Coregonus clupeaformis. The sequence continues at coordinate 127,189 of NW_025534818.1, forward strand.
TGTGCAAGTTCTCCCACTTAAAAAGATGAGAGAGGCCTGTAATTTTCATCATAGGTACACGTCAACTATGACAGACAAATTGAGAAAAGAAAATCCAGAAAATCACATTGTAGGATTTTTAATGAATTTATTTGCAAATTATGTTGGAAAATAAGTATTTGGTCACCTACAAACAAGCAAGATTTCTGGCTCTCACAGACCTGTAACTTCTTATTTAAGAGGCTCATCTGTCCTCCACTCGTTACCTGTATTAATAGCACCTGTTTGAACTTGTTATCAGTATAAAAGACACCTGTCCACAACCTCAAACAGTCACACTCCAAACTCCACTATGGCCAAGACCAAAGAGCTATCAAAGGACACCAGAAACAAAATTGTAGACCTGCACCAGGCTGGGAAGACTGAATCTGCAATAGGTAAGCAGCTTGGTTTGAATAAATCAACTGTGGGAGCAATTATTAGGAAATGGAATACATACAGGACCACTGATAATCTCCCTCGATCTGGGGCTCTACGCAAGATCTCACCCCGTGGGGTCAAAATGATCACAAGAACGGTGAGAAAAAATCCCAGAACCACACGGGGGGACCTAGTGAATGACCTGCAGAGAGCTGGGACCAAAGTAACAAAGCCTACCATCAGTAACACACTAAGCCAGTACATGTCCAGGCCCGTCTGAAGTTTGCTAGAGTGCATTTGGATGATCCAGAAGAGGATTGGGAGAATGTCATATGGTCAGATGAAACCAAAATATAACTTTTTGGTAAAAACTCAACTCGTCGTGTTTGGAGGACAAAGAATGCTGAGTTGCATCCAAAGAACACCATACCTACTGTGAAGCATGGGGGTGGAAACATCATGCTTTTTGGCTGTTTTTCTGCAAAGGGACCAGGATGACTGATCCGTGTAAAGGAAAGAATGAATGGAGCCATGTATCGTGAGATTTTGAGTGAAAACCTCCTTCCATCAGCAAGGGCATTGAAGATGAAACGTGGCTGGGTCTTTCAGCATGACAATGATCCCAAACACACCGCCGAGCAACGAAGGAGTGGCTTCAGTAAGAAGCATTTCAAGGTCCTGGAGTGGCCTAGCCAGTCTCCAGATCTCAACCCCATAGAAAATCTTTGGAGGGAGTTGAAAGTCCGTGTTGCCCAGCGACAGCCCCAAAACACCACTGCTCTAGAGGAGATCTGCATGGAGGAATGGGCCAAAATACCAGCAACAGTGTGTGAAACCCTTGTGAAGACTTACAGAAAACGTTTGACCTGTGTCATTGCCAACAAAGGGTATATAACAAAGTATTGAGAAACTTTTGTTATTGACCAAATACCTATTTTCCACCATAATTTGCAAATAAATTCATAAAAAATCCTACAATGTGATTTTCTGGAATTTTCTTTCTCAATTTGTCTGTCATAGTTGACGTGTACCTATGATGAAAATTACAGGCCTCTCTCATCTTTTTAAGTGGGAGAACTTGCACAATTGGTGGCTGACTAAATACTTTTTTCCCCCACTGTATACCTTGGCTGACAACCACTGGCAGGACTGGTTGTAGAGCTGAGGTTACTGGTCATTTCCATTAAATTTTACATTTTAGTCATTTAGCAGACGCTCTTATCCAGAGAGATTTACAGTTAGTGAGTGCATACATTATACAAATTTTTCTTCACATTTCCATGTCATTAGTCAGTGCCAGTGTTTTTAAGTGATGAGATGTATAATTATGGGGAGGGACCTTCTGTCCTCTTTGATGGCGTAGCAAACTGGATAAAGGCTTCAAATTTTACGTTTCTTATTTTCTTTGCAACTTTAACGCTAGCTAGCCTGAGCTAGAAGCCTTGCTTTGGTGTTTTAAGTCATGACTCCATCCTGCTTCTTGTTAATCATGCTTTAAATAAAGTTGAATCATGTGTATATACCTCTCACTTCATGTGTTTGTACTTTTATGAAAGTATCAGGTAAAATCAGGGCTACAAATGAGATCTCTGTGAGAGCAAACTGCTACCACTCAATGAAGAAACTAAAGCCACCACACCAGCTGAGAGTAGGAATAGATTAAGTGACACGTTCAAAGTTCTGTTGAACTTGTTCAAGGTTCCGTTCAACACATGTTTTACTCGTTTAATGTTACCACAGCTTTGATTGCCATTGCTAAGAGAACACTTTAGAACTTTAGTGGTTTTCACAATAGCTGAACAGTGGTAGCCTAATACAGACCAGGGTAGCTGAGTGGAAATTGCCATGCTTTGTTGTTGGGTCTGTTGTAAACAAATTGGAATTTGGTTTGAAATGTAAACAATAATGAGATTACTACTTTTTCCTGACTTGATGACTGCAATAACAGTAACATATTCCACTCAGCTATTCTTCAAACTGCTGATGTTCTACTCAAAACTGTCCTGTCATCTTTACTTCTTTCTTTATAAACATATGGCCCAACTTCCTTGCTTTTGTACTTGATGTTTCTACTTTTCAAGAGGAATTAGGAGCAAAACCTTCACTCTACTGTTGTTATTGGTACTAGGCTACAATGTTGCACCACTCACCTACTGCTCTGCCAATACTGTTTGAAGGTAGGTAAATGGCACGACAATAGGTAAGTGGTGGGAGACAGTATAGCCAAGTGGTGCAAGACAGTAGGAAAGTGATGCAGAAAGCACAAAAGTGACACGAGACAGTAGATGTCACGATCGTTCATGAACGAGAAGGACCAAGGCGCAGCGTGATATGCATTCATGTTTATTTACGTACTGAACACACGACAAAACAACAAACGAAACGTGAAGTCCAAGGTAGACAAATAACATACCTCACACGGAACATACACCTCCTGACTCAACAAATAAACGTCCCTTGAGTCAGGGCGTGACAGTACCCCCAAAGGTGCGGACTCCGACCGCGCCACATAAACATAACAGGGTAGGGGCCGTGTGGGCATTCCGCCTCTGCGGCGGATCCGGCTCCAGGTGTGACCACCACTTACTCTCACCTCCCGTTGCGCCCTGGTCTGGTCTGGACTCGGCTCGCTGCTTCCCCCTCCTTCCTCCCACGAAGTACCAAGCCCTGTCTGGACCCTGGTGTGGGAGACCCCGAACCTGGAGAGGGGCTGACGTCTGGGTCTGGACTGGAACCGCTGACTGGAGCTGGACCCGACGACGGTGGATCAAACTGCTCTGGCTCCGGGGTGGAGCCGCTGACCGGAACTGGATCAGGCACCGGTGGAGCGGACTGCTCTGGCTCCGGAGTGGAGCCGCTGACCGGAGCTGAACTGGACCCCGGTGGAGCGGATTGCTCTGGCTCCGGAGTGGAGCAGCTGACCGGTGCCGGACTGGACACACGCACCACTGGCTTGGTGCGGAGAGCAGGAACAGGCCGGGCCGGACTGGGAACACGCACCACTGGCTTGGTGCGGGGAGCAGGAACGGGCCGGGCCGGACTGGGAACACGCACCACTGGCTTGGTGCGGGGAGCAGGAACGGGCCGGACCGGGCTGGCGACGCGCACCACTGGCTTGGTGCGAGGGGCAGGAACAGGCCGGGCCGGGCTGGCGACGCGCACCATTGGCTTGGTGCGAGGGGCAGGAGCAGGCCGGGCCGGGCTGGCGACGCGCACCACTAGTTTGGTGCGAGGGACAGGAACAAGCCAGACCGGGCTGGCGACGCGCAACCCCGGCTTGATGCGAGGAACAGGAACGGGCCGAACCGTACTGGGAACACGTACCACTGGCTTAGTGCGGGGAGCAGGAACGGGCCGGACCGGACCGGACTGGCGACACGCACCACTTGACACGCACCACTCCTTCTGCTGCCTAACCAGCTCCTCTCGCCGTGCCTCTACACTTTCCTTCTGCTCCCTCTGAACCAATGGCCCCCCTAATCTGGTGGCCTCCTCTGCTAACCAGCGAAACCGCCCTATCGCGGCCTCCTGCTGCCTCGTCGTCCACGTCGTGTGCCCCCAAAAATTTTTTTTGGGGGGCTTGTCTCCACCGTCATCATGGCCTCCATCCCTCTTGCCAGACTCTCTCTCATCTCCTCCCAAGTCCATCCTCTCAACTCGTCACGCTGCTTGATCCAGGATTGGAGGGATCTTCTGTCACGATCGTTCATGAACGAGAAAGACCAATGCGCAGCGTAATATGCAACACACAACAAAACAACAAACGAAACGTGAAGTCCAAGGTAGACAAATAACATACCTCACACGGAACATACACCTCCTGACTCAACAAATAAACGTCCCTTGAGTCAGGGCGTGACAGTAGATAAGTTGCTTACACCAGTAAAAAGTAGAAAGAACAAGTTTTGCTCCTACTCCTGCTGCTGTAGACCCTCGTCTTTCAAAACCCATTAAATTATGCTTCTGTGTATTTCAGATGACATTGCGTGATTCACAGCCAGTTGTGCTTGTTAAAAGCTACTGTTCCTGTGTGGCTGGGTGTGGGATATGCAATCATTTGGTTGCATTACTATATCAGACTGCCCATTACTCTGAATGTGGCATGTCTGTCGTCCCTCCTGTACTTTCGTGCACTGAAACAGAGCAGAAGTGGCATAAACCACGAACAATGGTTTGTATCATTTCAATACCAGACAGTTGTGTCACATGCATACTAGCATCTCTCCTAATACCATCTCATAAATAAATAGGGAGTGAAGCCAGGACCTGTGGATGCCATGGTTGTAGTGAAGCCCAAACCAGATGCTACACCGGCAAGCAGAATTAGGTATGCAGAGTCCAATTAAATAGGCAGACTACAATGTGTTGCGAAATAAATGTTATTAATCGCTATTAGATTCTGGTGTATTTCCTAGTGAACCCTTTACTTTTCCTGATATTGTTATTCCAGATCTACACTTTACAAGGGCTACAGCGGTGAGCTACCAGACCCATCAACCCTCAACCCACTACCTGCCTATGCTGACATGGAACCAGACTCTCTTCCCCTTATCTGCAGAATGAACATCACATCTGACAAACCACTCGTGGACTCCATTTTTGGCAAGGTACAAACTGGCAGTATCCTGTCATATCAACACCCACCACCTCCACCTGGCAGTGTTGTCATCCATGAGGATGCACCAACTTTCCCAAAAGTGCCACTGGACGGTTACCATTTACAACCAACAGACTGTTCATACGAGATCATGACGGATCAAGAAAAGCTTCACCTCAGTTCTCTGTCTGTGACTTTGTCACAGTCACACCTGATTGAGGAAGCAACCAGATGCCAAAGTGATACACCCAAGTGGCATTCACTGAGGAAGGAGAGAGTGGCTGCTTCACATTTCCGGGAGGTAAGCCATGTTAGAGGTACAAGCACAGCAGAAAAACTGGCAGAAAGAATTATCAGAGGGACAAGACAAACACCACTAATGAAAAGGGGGCTGGAAATGGAAGCAGGTGCATTGAAGGACTATGCAGTTCAAAAAAATCTTAATCTGACAAAGTGTGGGCTAGTCGTGCATCCGGACGCACCTTGGCTGGGTGCATTGCCTGATGGACTGCAAGTTCCTGAGATTTGACCATGGCCTACACAAATTGAAGGAAAGCCATTGTTATTATTGGCAAGTCCAGGGACAGTTACTCATCACAGGCATGGAATGGTGTGATTTTGTTGTCTGTGCCCACGATGACATTTTCGTGCAGCGCATTTGCCGAGACAGCACTGTATTAAGCTCCCTGAAAGAGAGATGTGATTTGTTTTTCTTTAACACATACATGTCAAAATACCTCTCTATGAAAAGTAACTGAACAGACACATGAATTATTGTACAATCATTTAAAAATGTATTTTGTCAACTGTCTTATTTACAATATTGTAACATTAAAGGGGCGCTATGCAGTTTTGGTCATTTCTTCGCTTTTTTCTCTATAGAGCTCCCCCTACATATAGATATTTGGCAGCTCCTATATTTACTTGTGTCTGACTCCTCGCTCGGTCAGCCTGCCGTTTCCTCTTTCTCTGTTCCTCCGACAATGCTTTCCTAGCTTTCTGCTTCTTTTTGGCCGGCTCAGCCATGACGATAGTGTGAAAAACTCCATCGCTACCTTGTCCGCCGGTTCCTGAATGGGCGTATGTGTGCAGTGCTGTGAAGCAATTCGTTACATCGCGAGACCTGACGCTGTGGACGGCGGCTCGCCGGCCGAAAGTTGCAAGGGTGGTTTTTCCGCTCACAGGCGCTAGGGGGAAGGGACACGACCACCATTCAACCGAAAAAAGTACTATAACCATTCCAATGACTCCGAAGCTGTTCAGTTAAGGTAAATTAGGCTAAAAAAGCTGCATAGTTCCCCTTTAATTGTCACATATACAAATTGTAACATATGAAATAATAACAGACTTTCTTGTATGCACTCTTACCTTCTTTATTATTTATGCTTTGGTTTCGCACTGTGTGCTTTAATTCTGTTTTTCTGTACCGAATATTGTATGTATACAGATTAATTGTTGTAACTTTACTGTTACCGTTCTAAAAAAAGCGCTGACTTGACTAATTTACTGTCTGTACGATAATCTGTGGCTCAATAAAAACATTTTTGAAAAAAAAAGACATGAATTTCATAACATATTTCATCACAGCCTATTTGTTCCATAGCCATCCATGAGAGTTCATTTTAGGATTGTGCTGCCAACATTAGCCATTGGTTGCCCAGGCTTTAACCAAGGGCCCATTTTGATAATTGACCAAAAGACAGGCAACTGTGTAAAGTTGATTGATGCTGCCCGTCAATGAAAGAGGGATTACTGTACTGAATAATTTATGTTCCTTAACCCTGCGAATGAGCCGCTCAACGTGGACTCTCAGTCTGGCAATAGATTGTGTCTTCCTGACCTCTTGCTCAAACAGTTGTGCTCTCTTACACAGAAAGGTAGGTATGTGTAACCCTTGTCAACCATTATGGCCATAGATGGGTTTAAGATAGCCACAATGCCAGACTGCTTCAGAATCTCTTTATCGCCTGATGGCACCTTCATAGAGAGACGACATAAAGGTTACTGCGCCGTGAGGGGCCATCCCAATTAATCCTTTACATGTACAGTGTGATTTATAGTTCAAAAACACCTCACTCTGGAGGAGAAGAGAACTAGGTGTTTGGCAGCGTATTTCAATACAGTACAAAATAATTTGTGTGTCAGAGTAACCCTGAAAAACCTCTGGCATGTGAGATTCGACAGTCTCCTCATCCAGCCAAATACCCACATGCCCCTAGTACAGTATACAGGAAGTTAGCCCATGTATTTATGATGCGGCTTACAGTTGACTGGTGGATTTTGAATCTGTGGGCCAGATCCTTCTGCATTTTTACATTTACGCCATTTATCAGACGCTCTTATCCAGAGCGACTTACAGTTAGTGAGTGCATACATTATTTATTTATATATTTTTTATACTGGCCCCCCGTGGGAATTGAACCCACAACCCTGGCGTTGCAAACGCCATGCTCTACCAACTGAGCTACATGCCGGCCATTCCCTCCCCTACTCTGGATGACGCTGGGCCAATTGTGCGCCGCCCCATGGGTCTCCCGATCGCGGCCGGCTACGACAGAGCCTGGATTCCAACCAGGATGCCAGGATGCCTTAGACCACTGCACCATTCGGGAGGTAAGACCCAATGACAAATAATTAATGAAGAGAAAAAAATCGTAAATGGATTGAAGAACCTGAAAAGAGTAAGAATTTCATTATTACCTCATTTCATTATTACCTCATTACACAAATAGATTGTTACTGGCTTAACTTTCAAGATGATAAGAACAACTGTAAAATATATTCACTGTTGCATTGCCAGTGTGAGGGACCTCATCAGTCTTTGCTACACTTCGTGCTCTTGTCACCCGTATGATCTTGCAGGTGGCTGGCTCTATCTGCTTCCAAAAGGCCATCAGGTGGGCATGACTTGCAAACCTGTGGGACATACGTGTTACATTTCTATATGTTAAGTGTCCATACACAACATTAAATTGCAAGCATATTAGCATCCTTATTGACAGTTATACAACATCTTAGAACATTTGGCACTAAGGTCAGAAACTGGACCACGCACACGTCAGTCCTTTTGCTTACTGCTCTTCTCAGTATTTTAAAATAAAATTAATGCGCTAGTAGATAGCCTAGATCTAGATAGTTTTAGATAGAGACTTTACTCATCCCGAGGGAAATTCAAGGTTTCCAGGAGCTTACAACAACACACATCACACATGCAACATTTAAACAGATAATAATACTAGTCATTGTTGACAGCTCAAATACATAGGCCTATATATTAAACACATTGGACATTTTAATTTACCTTGTGAAAAACCTTATGTCATCATCAGATCCAGCAAACCGCTCCAAGCAGAACTTGCTGCTGATAGTTACAGTATGTATATATGTATTCCCCATATATATACAGTGGGGAGAACAAGTATTTGATACACTGCCGATTTTGCAGGTTTTCCTACTTACAAAGCATGTAGAGGTCTGTAATTGTTATCATAGGTACACTTCAACTGTGAGAGACGGAATCCAGAAAATCACATTGTATGATTTTTAAGTAATTAATTTGCATTTTATTGCATGACATAAGTATTTGATACATCAGAAAAGCATAACTTAATATTTGGTACAGAAATCTTTGTTTGCAATTACAGAGATCATACGTTTCCTGTAGGTCTTGACCAGGTTTGCACACACTGCAGCAGGGATTTTGGCCCACTCCTCCATACAGACCTTCTCCAGATCCTTCATGTTTCGGGGCTGCTGTCGCTGGGCAATACGGACTTTCAGCTCCCTCCAAAGATTTTCTATTGGGTTCAGGTCTGGAGACTAGCTAGGCCACTCCAGGACCAGTGGCGGCTCCTGAAAAAATTCTCAGGGGGGGCAATTTTTCTGATGATTTAGGTGACCTACACACATTTAAAAAAAGATATGTCCAGCAACAACATGAAGACAGGGGCAGCATATAAGTCAATACCAGAAGCATTTATTGACTGATCTCAAAAGTGTTGGCTTACCAGGGTTGGTGGAGCCCTCAGTTTTCATCTTTGCCTCGGCAAAGCTAACTCAAACACTCCGCAAAACTTCACACACTGGATTAGCCGGCTGAGGATGTGGCGGTTCTTGCTAATGTCGTAGTAAATATATTTGTTATAGTGAATATGGAATATGATATGTTGAGTAAAATGTTGTGCTAAGATCTATTTAGGTCAGGAGCTGGTTATAAGTTCTGTTCCTATCCAATAACAATGGACAAAAGGGTCCTATCTTGTCAGCCTTGTCAGCAGGTGGCCAAGGACAACACCCACGCCATAGGCCTCTCAGTTCTTCCAACTCACGAGTTCTTGCTCTGAGGACACACACACACACACACACACAAACACACACACACACACACACATCATCACTGTTAAACACACACACACACACACACACACACACACACACACATCATCACTGTTAAACACACACACACACACACACACACAAAAATCCCCTCTCTTAGGCTGAACATTTGAAGACAGAGAACCCGACTCAGAGCCAATGCAACAGTGACACTAGCCTGGAGGGGACCTCGCCCAACTCATCAGGACCAATCAGAAGATCAGAACTACTAGATTCAACCTACTTCATTTATTGCATAAAATGTCTGCACACAATGTTTCGGGGCTCTCTTCAGATAATAATAATAATATGCCATTTAGCAGACGCTTTTATCCAAAGCGACTTACAGTCATGCGTGCATACATTTTTGTGTATGGGTGGTCCCGGGGATCGAACCCACTACCTTGGCGTTACAAGCGCAGTGCTCTACCAGCTGAGCTACAGAAAGTGGATACTCATGGATGCGCACATTGTAAAATGTCAACACAATTGGAGACACCACGTCATTTTTGGAGACATGTTATTGACAGTAAACTATTGTAGATGCGACTGCTAACTAAATAAAACATTTTAGCTGGCTAGCTAATCATCTTAGCTAAATGTGGGGCAAACAATTCAGTTATTTACCGTTAATTTGAGGGATTGGGGTGAAAGAAATCGAGTTACATAGTGATACTTTACGATATACTGTATTGACAATATCGCAATATTTTAGCGCTAGTTGGCTGTACCTGCACCAAAACACCATTATTGTTCCTTCATAGCTTGTTCTCAACTTCTTTTCACATTGGGAGCCAATTTGTTTTCAGCACTTTTATTTCCATGACTGATCAAAACTCGTTCTCATGGCTTTCTGATCCCTCTGCAACAGACATATGGTGCGCAATAAAATCACAGTATCGAATCGCATACGTATAGAATCATGAGACTCGCAATGCATATATCTTATCGTGAGGTTCCTGGCAATTCCCAGCCCAAGTTCATTTGCCACAACAAATCTCTTCGCTTAGCAAACGCGATGTCTTCTCCAAAACGGCAATGTGTCTCCAGCAATGTTTACTTTTTTGACGTTCTATGGCATCTCCACTTTCCAAGCATATATGACCACATGTAATATTTTGATAAGTGATGCAAATAGTGAACTATGTAGGGCCAGGATGTAAAATATATGTAGCTGCAGCAATTTCTCTTATCTGATATGGTAAGTAATGGGGCTTAATGTATAGCTCCCTAAGAGTTTGACGAACGGGTCCGTGCACGCGATTCCAGATATCTTTACCTCTGAATAAACTGCCTTTATTATACCATATCCACCCTGTCCAAAGTCTCTATTTGGTCTCAGTTCTCCAGTAAACTTGTGATTATCAACACTAACCTCATCGTTGTGGCGGCGGACAGCTAGCCTGTATCCCTCATCCAGTTGAGTGGCAATGTCTTTTTTCGTTCGTACCAATTTTTGGAAAATCCTGGTGTAGGACTTTCCGCCTTTAGTAGAAACCTGTTGAATTATTAAATTTGGTCTGGGAGGTCCTAATTGTTTCGTTGCCAATTTATCTTCATTTGTTCGCCGACAAAAAGGAACTTCTTTCAAAAGACACAATCGAGTTGCACTGAACGCTATAGCCATCTTGATAGAAGTACGTGAATTGATTGATGAGGCTACCCGCTCATTTTCTTAGTTACGTTCATGGTTACGTTACGTATGACGAAAGCGTAAGTGCAAGCCCTCAGACACCCATAGAGATTGTATTGAAAGCTCTGAAATTTGAAAAAATAGATTTTACATGGGAGTCTATGACAGACTTCTGGGCGATTTTCAACCTGACTGAAATCGCCCCAAAAGGGGGGAGCCATTTGAAGCACGACTTTAGCCTGATTGGACATTTAGTGGCAGTGTGGCACTGTGGCAGATCAGACGTCTAGATTACAACACTGATAACTACTGTTGCCGTGATATAATTGATTAGAAAAAAAATCCCTTCCTTTTCCCGTTTGGCAGTGCGTCGCCCATATCGCCCTATTGAACACACCGCCCCTGTCCAGGACCTTGAGATGCTTCTTACGGAGCCACTCCTTAGTTGCCCTGGCTGTGTGTTTTGGGTCGTGGTCCTCTGTAGCTCAGCTGGTAGAGCATGGCGCTTGTAACGCCAAGGTAGTGAGTTCGATCCCCGGGACCACCCATACACAAAAAAAATTTATGCACGCATGACTGTAAGTTGCTTTGGATAAAAGCGTCTGCTAAATGGCATATTACTATGCTGGAAGACCCAGCCACGACCCATCTTTAATGCTCTTACTGAGAGAAGGAGGTTGTTGGCCAAGATCTCGAAACATGCCCCCTCCATCCTCCCCTCAATACGGTGCAGTTGTCCTGTCCCCTTTGCAGAAAAGCATCCCCAAAGAATGATGTTTCTACCTCCATGCTTCACGGCTGGGATAGTGTTCTTGGGGTTGTACTCATCCTTCTTCTTCCTCCAAACACGGCGAGTGGAGTTTAGACAAAAAAGCTATATTTTTGTCTCATCAGACCACATGACCTTCTCCCATTCCTCCTCTGGATCATCCAGATGGTCATTGGCAAACTTCAGACAGGCCTGGACATGTGCTGGCTTGAGCAGGGGGACCTTGCGTGCGCTGCAGGATTTTAATCCATGACGGCGTAGTGTGTTACTAATGGTTTTCTTTGAGACTGTGGTCCCAGCTCTCTTCAGGTCGTTGACCAGGTCCTGCCGTGTAGTTCTGGGCTGATCCCTCACCTTCCTCATGATCATTGATGCCCCACGAGGTGAGATCTTGCATGGAGCCCCAGACCGAGGATGATTGACCGTCATCTTGAACTTCTTCCATTTTCTAATAATTGCGCCAACAGTTGTTGCCTTCTCACCAAGCTGCTTGCCTATTGTCCTGTAGCCCATCCCAGCCTTGTGCAGGTCTACAATTTTATCCCTGATGTCCTTACACAGCTCTCTGGTCTTGGCCATTGTGGAGAGGTTGGAGTCTGTTTGATTGAGTGTGTGGACAAATGTATTTTATACAGGTAACGAGTTCACACAGGTGCAGTTAATACAGGTAATGAGTGGAGAACAGGAGGGCTTCTTAAAGAAAAATTAACAGGTCTGTGAGAGTCAGAATTCTTACTGGTTGGTAGGTGATCAAATACTTATGTCATGCAATAAAATGCAAATTAATTTCTTAAAAATCATACAATGTGATTTTCTGGATCTTTGTTTTAGATTCCGTCTCTCACAGTTGAAGTGTACCTATGATAAAAAAGTACAGACCTCTACATGCTTTGTAAGAAGGAAAACCTGCAAAATCGGCAGTGTATCAAATACTTGTTCTCCCCACTGTATCTCCTCAATTTGATTTCGGAGCCTTGCTATCTCTACACTAAGTTCTTCATTGTGGTCAAGGGACATATCCAGCGCAGCAGGTTCAGTACTGTTGCAGTAGTCATGGTCAGGAGGACAGTCCAATTCCACAGACGGATCATTCATGGTTTCTGTGTTGAGACGCTCGGTCCTTTCCCAAACTCCGGGCCGTGGGGCTGGAAGACTGAAATTGTTCCATTGAAACAGCACTGGAACAGTTCCCTTCTTCAGACGTCTGCGCCCAGCTGGAGTCGGAGGCTCTATCACATTTTCACTTAGAAAGTGTCGGCTGCACTCGTGTGTTTGTTGTAAGAAAGTTGACTCGTCGAATGTTAATCACCCACCGTTTATGTAATTCACTCTCTTTGGGAAAATTTAAAAAACGAACAGAAGAAATGCATCTGGCAGACACTGTACATTGCGGCACACAGCAGTGATGACTGGAAGAGCTGTCATCCCGTTTTTGAAAGGACACTTTCGTACGTTTACACGGTCATCGTGTTATAAGTCAAGACGAAGTATTACAAGTAAAAACATTAACATAAACATTAAGATAAACAACAACAACGACGAAAATTAACACTTTCGGATGTTTTTGACGACAAGCATTCAATGCTAGCATACGGTAGCACAGCATTCTACGATAACCGGAAGTTTACATCCATCCTGAGATTTAACTGGAAATACGTCATGCTCGCCTGTTCATATCGCCTATTGTATTGTATGAACACATACAGTGTTGGAGTCCTTTTTCCCATTATTATTTGTGACATTTAAGCTATTTGCTCTATACTGGTTATTCCTGGATGTGTTCCACAACGGTGATATGGGTTTCATCCCCAGACAGTGTAATGTAATTATGGAAGTCTATACTGTGTTTAACTCATCTGATGACATACCGGGAAGAGAGATAGGTCTTATGAAAAGTAAATAAAGACTTGGAACAGAATAGGAATACAGGGAGGGAAGTGAATAAAATGGATAGAGACAGAAAGGAAGGGAAATCAACTGTAATGGCCAATTCACAAGCCAGTTAGTCTCCATTGATCCACATCTATTCATGATCTCTCTGGCTCCCTTACACACACACACTGAGAGGTCAGTATGGATCTTCCCTGCTCCTTACTGTGCCACAGCCACCTGTTTCATGGCCTCATCAGAGGAGGTGATGACAGGAGTTGGGTGGGGGTGGAGGGGAGACGGTTGGATCAGGAGCTCTGTATAGTCTTATGTCCAGTGAGAGACATAAAAAAATAGTACAGAATCAAAGACAGACACTGATGATCTCTTTCATATCCAGTTCACTGTTGCCGAGTACAGTGTAACATTGCAGAGACTACTCTAAAGGAGTATTACAAGATCCCACTTTCCAGCCACCGATATCACAGACAGCAGGAAAAATGAAGTAATACCATTTCATCAGTCCATGTTATCATCGCCCATACAGACTGTTTTTGTGCAGCCTAGACTGGAGAAGAAGTTCACCACTTCCTGCTTGACGCGTTGATCAAAAACCAGAATAAATTCCTCTGCCTGCCCTCAGCCTCCCCCTTAGGCCTGGACCTGTGGTTTGGTGGAGGTGAAGAATGACACCCCGTGATGTAGGGAAATAGGGGGACCGACCCACCAACCTGGCAACAATGCTGGGAAAGACTATTACACAACCCCATCAACCTCCCAACCGCAGGTAGTGAGACAGAGGTTCTTTCAAACAAGATGCCATTTTGAATATACAATCCATTGTTATTATTCATGAGACATGTTACAGTGAAGGGGGCTGATATAATTTAATCCATGTGCTCCTCCAGTTGGATGCTGTTGCCGGGCGGAGAGATCGGTGCAGTTAGACGAGCGGGATGGGGGGATCAGACCCTCCGGAGCCCGATAGGAAACAGCCCCAAATCATCCCACCGCAGCTGCCCTCTTCCCTTATTTCCCAGGGAAGGGAAATGTGAGCCAGATACAAAGAGACAGACTTGTGTCATGTTGAAATAGCAGCTGTCCCATTTTTTCCCCGCAAAGCTCCAGTTGAGTCATAGACTAGCTTTGGGAGGAGACCTACCTACCCCCGTCTGAGTGATCAGGGCTCACAGTGAAATCTGAATGAGATCAACATTCATGGACTAATGGTCCAGTTTTCAACTTTATAGTCCTTGTAAGAGCATTAGGCCTACTTATGGGAGAAAGCATGTTGTGTGTGAGTCGAGTGGACGAGTGGTCAATGAAATCTAGGCAAAAGCCATCAGCTGCTATACAGTAAGACCTTCTGAACGTGTTGTTTCCTCTGATTTCTGCATTAACAAGAGGAGACTGTATGAAACGCTCTATAACAAGACAAAACATATAATACAATGAATATTCTCAAAATGAACTCACCAAAGTAATTACTGTAGATGGTAATAGCGCTATTGTGACTACCATTTCTGCTCCAAACTTTCTAAAACCAGGCTATGTTTTTAAAAAGACACATTAAAGTTTGTTTCTCTCTCTGCCATCATGCAGCTGTATGATGGAGGTATGACTGTGCCAACTGCACAGGTTTTCCTTTTTCCGTTTCAATGCTAGATTGTTCCGCTGCTGTAGTAGTCAAAGCGCGCAGAGACAGAATTTTTTTATGTCTTATCTCACCCCAAATGTAACAACTCTCTCGTTGAGGTTGAGGGATGAGTACATTAAATTCAACACAGATGATCTGACCCACAGGGAGGTGTAAGGGCCATTCTGTAAGTTAGGGTGTGTGTGTGTGTGTGGGTGTGTGGGTGTGTGTGTGTGTGTGTGTGTGTGTGTGTGTGTGTGTGGGTATGTGTGTGAGTGTCTGTGTGTGTGTGTGTGTGTGTGTGTGTGTGTGTGTGTGTGTGTGTGTGTGTGTGTGTGTGTGTGTGTGTGTGTGTGTGTGTGTGTGTGTGTGTGTGTGTGTGTGTGTGTGTGTGTGTGCGTGCGTGCGTGTGTTCAAGTCTATGGCACCGTGTGTGGCCAATACAATACTGTTTGTGCGTGTGGCTAGGTGTGTGTGAATGCCTCTTTATCTCATTTGTACAGTGGGGAAAAAAAGTATTTAGTCAGCCACCAATTGTGCAAGTTCTCCCACTTAAAAAGATGAGAGAGGCCTGTAATTTTCATCATAGGTACACGTCAACTATGACAGACAAATTGAGAAAAGAAAATCCAGAAAATCACATTGTAGGATTTTTAATGAATTTATTTGCAAATTATGGTGGAAAATAAGTATTTGGTCAATAACAAAAGTTTCTCAATACTTTGTTATATACCCTTTGTTGGCAATGACACAGGTCAAATGTTTTCTGTAAGTCTTCACAAGGTTTTCACACACTGTTGCTGGTATTTTGGCCCATTCCTCCATGCAGATCTCCTCTAGAGCAGTGATGTTTTGGGGCTGTCGCTGGGCAACACAGACTTTCAACTCCCTCCAAAGATTTTCTATGGGGTTGAGATCTGGAGACTGGCTAGGTCACTCCAGGACCTTGAAATGCTTCTTACGAAGCCACTCCTTCGTTGCCCGGGTGGTGTGTTTGGGATCATTGTCATGCTGAAAGACCCAGCCACGTTTCATCTTCAATGCCCTTGCTGATGGAAGGAGGTTTTCACTCAAAATCTTCACGATACATGGCCCCATTCATTCTTTCCTTTACACGGATCAGTCGTCCTGGTCCCTTTGCAGAAAAACAACCCCAAAGCATGATGTTTCCACCCCCATGCTTCACAGTAGGTATGGTGTTCTTTGGATGCAACTCAGCATTCTTTGTCCTCCAAACACGACTGAGTTGAGTTTTTACCAAAAAGTTCTATTTTGGTTTCATCTGACCATATGACATTCTCCCCAATCCTCTTCTGGATCATCCAAATGCACTCTAGCAAACTTCAGACGGGCCTGGACATGTACTGGCTTAACAGGGGACACGTCTGGCACTGCAGGATTTGAGTCCCTGGCGGCGTAGTGTTTTACTGATGGTAGGCTTTGTTACTTTGGTCCCAGCTCTCTGCAGGTCATTCACTAGGTCCCCCGTGTGGTTCTGGGATTTTTGCTCACCGTTCTTGTGATCATTTTGACCCCACGGGGGTGAGATCTTGCGTGGAGCCCCAGATCGAGGGAGAATTTATCAGTGGTCTTGTATGTCTTCCATTTCCTAATAATTGCTCCCACAGTTGATTTCTTCAAACCAAGCTGCTTACCTATTGCAGATTCAGTCTTCCCAGCCTGGTGCAGGTCTACAATTTTGTTTCTGGTGTCCTTTGACAGCTCTTTGGTCTTGGCCATAGTGGAGTTTAGAGTGTGACTGTTTGAGGTTGTGGACAGGTGTCTTTTATACTGATAACAAGTTCAAACAGGTGCCATTAATACAGGTAACGAGTGGAGGACAGAGAGCCTCCTTAAAGAAGAAGTTACAGGTCTGTAGAGAGCCAGAAATCTTGCTTGTTTGTAGGTGACCAAATACTTATTTTCCACCATAATTTGCTAATAAATTCATAAAAAATCCTACAATGTGATTTTCGGGATTTTTTTTCCTCAATTTGTCTGTCATAGTTGACGTGTACCTATGATGAAAATTACAGGCCTCTCTCATCTTTTTAAGTGGGAGAACTTGCACAATTGGTGGCTGACTAAATACTTTTTTCCCCACTGTATGTGTGTGGTGCACCTCTTAGTAAGTAGATGTGAACCAAAGTGTGTGTGTGTGTGAGTGCACGTGTCTGCACCTCATCAATAATGAACGCTAGTTAATTAGCTCCCAATCCTGTGGCAAAGGTTAAGGTTATCACAGCCGCTTATAAAATGAAAATTAATATATTAACAAGTTTGATTTATTCCAGGCCCTGACAGTTTCAGTTTCCACGTCTGCTATAGTCATTGGCCTCCGTGTGTATGGTACAAGGTCCGCGGAAAATTAATCAAGTCTAATCAAGTTAATCTGAGAGAATAACCCCTGCCCTCATGCTACCCAGTTTTCTACATTTATTCAGTCATTACCCTGGTTCTTGTTCTCATACATACAGATAATCTGGTGAGTGTTCAGGGTAATTTTCAATGCAATTAACTATAGAATGGAAAGCAGATATTGGAAAATACTCTGCCGTACGTTTATGGTGATATAGATGGACTAGGCATAATTAAAAGCTAAATAGTTACCATGGTGCTTGACAATGATAGGAAGGCCGCCATCAGTTTCATGTTCACTAACTCTTTGAGACGCTTTGTTGGTAGAGTATCTATCGAACTTCTGGCGACTACATTCCCGGAGAAATGCTGGAAATACTTTGTTCCCTGTTGCTAGGTCCCTGTAATTACTCAGCTCTTGTCTCACGCTTGTGACAGATGTCTGGCCATCACTGGCCTGTAGATGAAAATAATAAAAGTAAATAAACAGAGAGAAAAGGAGGCAGCTGTTGGCTACAAGACAGAGAGAAAAAGTGGTCCTCTGTAGCTCAGCTGGTAGAGCACGGCGCTTGTAATGCCAAGGTAGTGGGTTCGATCCCTGGGACCACCCATACACAAAAAAAATTATGCACGCATGACTGTAAGTCGCTTTGGATAAAAGCGTCTGCTGAATGGCATGTTATATTATTATTATATTAGAAAGAGAGGGTGGGAGAGAGCGAGTCAAGGAGAGAAAGACAGACCAAAATAGAATGGAGAGAGGTGTGAAAGTAAATAAATATGTGAGGTGTGTCAGGACAGGAGGAATTATATACATGTACTAGAACATATCAAAGACAGATTTCCTAAGAAACCTGGAATTGTTGAGGGAGTTGAAGGTGGAGAACATCAAATAAAATCCAGCAGCTCTATCACCCATCATCTGCCCTGAATATCACACACCTGTCTACCTGTTTCATCCCTGAAAGACTCTGTTCTGTAAATGCGTCTGTGTGCATCTTCATATAAAATGAATAATTTCTCAAACCCCTTGGCAGAGTAGCAGCTAGGGAAAATGTTTAACCCCCAAAGGTCGATGTCCGCGCCCTGCAAATTTTTTATTAGCATAATAAAAAATTCCCCATAAAAATCTGTCAATTATCTGTTTTTTTTTTGCATTGGATGCATCTCAATCCACTGCATCCGCCTATGTTGCACTTCTGCATCTGCTGTGAAATGTGACAGAGCTAGAGCGGTGTTTGTCAGACCATGAGACATTCCGAAAATCGGTCTTGTAACATAATCGGTGTGTTTTCCGTTTTGCTCTACGACTTGGGACTCGTCTGAAGTCGATACAGCCGATCTGCCAACTTCTGTCTGTAGCGTCCGAATAGTTTGGGCTACACACTAATATGACCCCTCTGTGGAAAGGTGAGACTCATACATGTCGGTTGTTTTACTCTAGGATGCCCACAGGCCTCACAAGACTCGTCTGAAGGTCCTCCGGTACCAGTTGAAAGAATGAATGGAAGTATATATGGAGACTGTTTAGTGCCAAAAATAAGGGGTTAAATACATGTACAAAAAGAGAACAAATGTTTTTTGATCTTTTTTATATCTCTCAGATACAGTGGGGGAAAAAAGTATTTAGTCAGCCACCAATTGTGCAAGTTCTCCCACTTAAAAAGATGAGAGAGGCCTGTAATTTTCATCATAGGTACGCGTCAACTATGACAGACAAAATGAGAAAAAAAATCATAGAAAATCACATTGTAGGATTTTTTATGAATTTATTTGCAAATTGTGGTGGAAAATAATATTTGGGTCAATAACAAAAGTTTCTCAATACTTTGTTATATACCCTTTGTTGGCAATGACACAGGTCAAACGTTTTCTGTAAGTCTTCACAAGGTTTTCACACACTGTTGCTGGTATTTTGGCCCATTCCTCCATGCAGATCTCCTCTAGAGCAGTAATGTTTTGGGGCTGTCGCTGGGCAACACGGACTTTCAACTCCCTCCAAAGATTTTCTATGGGGTTGAGATCTGGAGACTGGCTAGGCCACTCAGGACCTTGAAATGCTTCTTGACGAAGCCACTCCTTCGTTGCCCGGGCGGTGTGTTTGGGATCATTGTCATGCTGAAAGACCCAGCCACGTTTCATCTTCAATGCCCTTGCTGATGGAAGGAGGTTTTCACTCAAAATCTCACGATACATGGCCCCATTCATTCTTTCCTTTAACGGATCAGTCGTCCTGGTCCCTTTGCAGAAAAACAGCCCCAAAGCATGATGTTTCCACCCCCATGCTTCACAGTAGGTATGGTGTTCTTTGGATGCAACTCAGCATTCTTTGTCCTCCAAACACGACGAGTTGAGTTTTTACCAAAAAAGTTATATTTTGGTTTCATCTGACCATATGACATTCTCCCAATCCTCTTCTGGATCATCCAAATGCACTCTAGCAAACTTCAGACGGGCCTGGACATGTACTGGTTTAAGCAGGGGACACGTCTCGCACTGCAGGATTTGAGTCCCTGGCGTGCGTAGTGTGTTACTGATGGTAGGCTTTGTTACTTTGGTCCCAGCTCTCTGCAGGTCATTCACTAGGGTCCCCTGTGTGGTTCTGGAATTTTAGCTCACCGTTCTTGTGATCATTTTGACCCCACGGGGTGAGATCTTGCGTGGAGCCCCAGATCGAGGGGAGATTATCAGTGGTCTTGTATGTCTTCCATTTCCTAATAATTGCTCCCACAGTTGATTTCTTCAAACCAAGCTGCTACCTATTGCAGATTCAGTCTTCCCAGCCTGGTGCAGGTCTACAATTTTGTTTCTGGTGTCCTTTGACAGCTCTTTGGTCTTGGCCATAGTGGAGTTTGGAGTGTGACTGTTTGAGGTTGTGGACAGGTGTATTTTATACTGATAACAAGTTCAAACAGGTGCCAGTTAATACAGGTAACGAGTGGAGGACAGAGGAGCCTCTTAAAGAAGAAGTTACAGGTCTGTGAGAGCCAGAAATATTGCTTGTTTGTAGGTGACCAAATACTTATTTTTCCACCATAATTTGCAAATCAATTCATTAAAAACCCTACAATGTGATTTTCTGGATTTTTTCTTCTCAATTTGTCTTGTCATAGTTGACGTGTACCTATGATGAAAATTACAGGCCTCTCTCATATTTTTAAGTGGGAGAACTTGCACAATTGGTGGCTGACTAAATAATTTTTTTCCCCACTGTGTAGGACA